>NC_083590.1:1277494-1354994 GCF_027579695.1 Neoarius graeffei | reverse complement strand
AGGTACCGGCAAGAGATAGTTGGGCTCACCTCCACGCACAGCTTGGGCTCTGGAACCCAGCTCCTCGAGAGGGGCTGGACTCTCCACTTCTCTGGAGTCGCCCGTGGTGAGTGGCGGCGGGCTGGTGTGGGTTTGCTTATAGCTCCCCAGCTCAGTCGCCATGTGTTGGAGTTTACCCCAGTGAACGAGAGGGTCGCCTCTCTGCGCCTTCGGATTGGGGAGAGGGCTCTTGCTGTTGTTTGTGCCTATGGGCCAAATAGCAGTATAGAGTATCCAGCCTTCTTGGAGTCCCTGGGAGAGGTACTGAGGGGTGCTCAGACTGGGGACTCCATTGTGCTACTGGGGGACTTCAATACTCATGTGGGCGATGACAGTGACACCTGGAGGGGTGTGGTTGGGAGGAACGGCCTCCCCGATCTGAACCCGAGTGGTGTTTTGTTATTGGACTTCTGTGCTAGTCACGGTTTGTCCATAACGAACACCATGTTCGAGCATAGGGGTGTCCATAAGTGCACATGGCACCAGGACACCTTAGGTCGGAGGTTGATGATAGACTTTGTTGTCATTTCATCTGATCTCCGGCCCTATGTCTTGGACACTCGGGTGAAGAGAGGGGCTGAGCTGTCAACTGATCACCACCTGGTGGTGAGTTGGATACGCTGGCGGAGGAGGAAGCTGGACAGACCTGGCAGGCCCAAACGTATGGTGAGGATCTGCTGGGAACGTCTGGCTGAGCACTCTGTTGGGGATGTCTTTAACTCCCACCTCCGGGAGAGCTTTTCCCAGCTTCCGAGGGAGGCGGGGGACATTGAGTCTGAGTGGACCATGTTCTCTACCTCTATTGTGGACGCAGCTGTTCGGAGCTGTGGCCGCAAGGTCTCCGGTGCCTGTCGTGGTGGCAATCCCCGAACCCGGTGGTGGACACCAGAAGTAAGGGATGCCGTCAAGCTGAAGAAGGAGTCCTATCAGGCCATGTTGACCTCCGAGACTCCTGAGGCAGCTGACGGGTATCGGCAGGCCAGGCGTGCTGCAGCTTGGGCAGTTGCGGAGGCAAAAACTCAGAACTGGGAGGAGTTCGGGGAGGCCATGGAGAAGGACTATCAGTCGGCCTCGAAGAAATCCTGGCAAACCGTCCGGTGCCTCAGGAGGGGGAAGCAGTACTCTGCCAACACTGTTTACAGTGCGAGTGGGGAGCTGTTGACCTCGACTGGGGACATTGTCGGGCAGTGGAAGGAATACCTTGAGGATCTCCTCAATCCCACCATCATGTCTTCCATTGAGGAGACTGAGGCTGATGACTCAGAGATGGACTCGTCCATTACCCAAGCCGAAGTCACTGAGGTGGTTTGCAAGCTCCTCAGTGGCAAGGCACCGCGGGTGGATGAGATCCGCCCTGAGTATCTCAAGTCTCTGTATGTTGTGGGGCTGTCTTGGTTGACACGCCTCTGCAACATCACGTGGCGGTCGGGGACAGTGCCTCTGGAGTGGCAGACTGGGGTGGTGGTCCCTCTTTTTAAGAAAGGGGACCGGAGAGTGTGCTCCAATTATAGGGGAATCACACTTCTCAGCCTCCCAGGGAAAGTTTACTCCAGGGTACTGGAGAGGAGAATTCAACCAATAGTCGAACCTCGGATCCAGGAGGAACAATGTGGTTTTCGTCCTGGTCGTGGAACACTGGACCAGCTCTATACCCTTCATAGGGTGCTCGAGGGTTCATGGGAGTTTGCCCAACCAATCCACATGTGTTTTGTGGATTTGGAGAAGGCATTCGGCCATGTCCCCCATGGTATTGTGTGGGGGGTGCTTCGGGAGTATGGGGTTCGGGGCTCTTTGCTAAGGGCTGTCCAGTCCCTGTACGAACGGAGCAGGAGTCTGGTTCGCATTGCCGGCAGTAAGTCAGACCTGTTCCCAGTGCATGTTGGACTCCGGCAGGGCTGCCCTTTGTCACTGGTTCTGTTCATAATTTTTATGGACAGAATTTCTATGTGCAGCCAGGGGCCAGAAGGAATCCTGTTTGGGAACCACAGGATTTCATCTCTGCTTTTTGTGGATGATGTTGTCCTGTTGGCTTCTTCAAACCAGGACCTTCAGCATGCACTGGGGCGGTTTGCAGTCGAGTGTGAAGCGGCTGGGATGAGAATCAGCACCTCCAAGTCCGAAGCCATGGTTCTCGACCAGAAAAGGGTGGCTTGCCCTCTCCAGGTTGCTGGAGAAGTCCTGCCTCAAGTGGAGGAGTTTAAGTATCTCGGGATCTTGTTCACGAGTGAGGGAAGGATGGAGCGTGAGATCGACAGGCGGATTGGTGCAGCCTCCGCAGTGATGCGGTTGCTTTACCGGTACGTCGTGGTGAAGGAGCTGAGCCAAAAGGCGAAGCTCTCAATTTACTGGTTGATCTACGTTCCGACTCTCACCTATGGTCATGAGCTTTGACTGAAAGAACAAGATCGTGGATACAAGCGGCCGAAATGAGTTTCCTTCGCAGGGTGGCTGGGCGCTCCCTTAGAGATAGGGTGAGAAGCACAGTCACTTGGGAGGAGCTCGGAGTAGAGCCGCTGCTCCTCCACATCGAGAGGAATCAGCTGAGGTGGCTCGGGCATCTTTTTTGGATGCCTCCTGGACGCCTCCCTGGGGAGGTGTTCCAGGCATGTCCCCCCGGGAGGAGGCCCCGGGGAAGACCCAGGACACGCTGGAGGGACTATGTCTCTCGGCTGGCCTGGGAACGCCTCTGTGTTCTTCCCGAGGAGCTGGCCGAGGTGTCTGGGGAAAGGGAAGTTTGGGCTTCCATGCTTAGACTGCTGCCTCCATGACCCAGTCCCGGATAAAGCGGAAGAAGACGAGACGAGATGATTAATGACATCTCAACAGGTGAACAAGCTATAGGTAAATCTCTCTTTGCAGATGGTGGGGCCTTACTGATTAGAAGCTGCAATATAGGGTCAAAAATAAATGTTAAAAGTTACTCAATATTTTCCGGTGTTTGACAGGACAAACTTGGGGAGCAAGCAGAGCATCCCTACAAAACATATATTGAACACTTATGAGGTGTGTGTTTGATTATGGGTGTTTAGCCTCGATGTCTGCAACAGAATCAAACATTGAAACATTAGATGTACTACAAGCTCAGGCCTTGAGGATCTGCAGTGGGTCTTTTACAACATCCCCAGTGTCATCAATGCAGGTGGAAATGGGGGAAATGCCTTTAAGGATCAGAAGGTTACAGTTGATGATGGAATATTGGGTCAATCTTCAGGGGCACTGTGACAATCATCCTGCTAAAAGTATTTTAAAAGATTGCTGGGAACATCATGAATCCAATTTCCAAAGTTTTGGATGGATAAGTGATGTTAAAGCAGAGAGTATTGGTTTACATCAGCTACAGCACGGCCCTACAGTCTCATTATCTCCAGTTCCACCGTGATTATTCCCAGTACCAGATGTAGACTTAAATATTCATCAGGAAATACGAAAGAAATCAAAGGAATTAGTGAGGGATACTGTACAAAATTATTTGCCATTTAATTTTTCTAATCATACATGTATATTTATAGATGGTTCTAAAGATTAAAAAGGATATGCTGGATCAGCAGTGTATATCCCAAAGAATGGAGGGAGTATTAAAGGAAAAGAAAGCCCATGGTTAAAATACAGTTATGAAGATAGAGTATGATATAAACTAATTATTCCTGTGAATAATTGAAAATAAGGAGCCCGCACAACTAAGATATCCATCTCCAAAAGTCAGTTTCTATGCAGAATTCCCCATCATGGACGATTTCATGAAGGCCGCTGCTGAAAATATTTTAACCAATAGGAAAAATCCCCCCAATTGTTTCCGGCAGTGCTCTGACATCATTTGGGTGCAAGACACAGAATCTCCGCATAGCAAGTAAAACTTGAAGCTGCCCCTGGCTGGAGATTATTTCATTAAAAAAGTTTATACAAAAAAAAATTGAAATTCCATTTCTCTAACAAAAAAAGTGGAGGGGGAAAGATAATACTGATGTCGCTGATAAACAGCGAGGGAAGAGTGAACAGCTGATCTACTCCTATGTGACTGAATGCAGGGAGGTAACTTTTCATATTTATATCCCCGGTACAAGTCATGCTGCCATGACAGCCTCATTTTGCGGACTGTAACCTCGCTAGACAACCTACAAACAGATCTGCATTCAATCTGACTGACCTAAATCTGTTGAAGAGGCAAGTGCACGAGTTTTTCCACATTCCTGGCAGCATAAGCACTCTTTAGCACACGTAGTATGCTCGCGACTCATTCATAAAAACTTCCTCATCAAGACGTCACCAGGCTAGCCTACCGTAATTACCATAGTAGACAGTCCAATCCCTGCAGCAACGCAGAAAGAGGGTAAACAAACACTGCTTTACTCTACAGTAGGGGTGGCCAAACTACAGCCCGTGGGCCAACTGCGGCCAGTCGCTCTCTTTTATGTGGCCCGCCATGAATTATAAAAATTAAACTGTAATTTGGCCCATTGTTATGTCAGTCTGAGTACATTGCACTTTTTAGTTTCAACACTGGGTGGCGCTGCAATTTTGAGCAAGATTTGGCTCCGCTCGAGACTCTTTGGTTGAGTTACTCATGTTCGCTCATGTTACTGTTGTTTACTTTATTGGTTGTTGCCTTGGAGACGAGCAAAGCACTCAGATAAGCGATTACATGCGCTATCACAGTAACTGACAAAAGATGGAAGTGAAAAGATGAAAAATAGAGAGTGAGTGTAGAAAATTTCAGACTAGATGGTAAAATGAATACTTTTTTGTAGAGATTAAGGTAGGGTGACCAGATTTCCCTAGTCTGAAACCGGGACACTTTTGCGCGCGACCATGCTCGTGCACGCACACCTTTTTTTTTACGTAAACGTGACACTCAGAGAGGTGCTCTTATCATTGTGTTGAAGCTCACATTTATCAACATCTCACATGAAATAAAACAAACAGGCATGTTGTTATCTAGTAGCATAGTGGGATACAGATCAGTTAAATTATGGTCAGACAACAGATTTTGTAATGGCTGAGAATAGGCCAGGCTATGTCCATAGGCCACATTTACACTGATTTATTTCACCTGTTTGTGAGAACACCAAGAAGAATGCATATGCACATGTAGGCCATATCTCTAAAATTGTATGCACTTAAAAAGTATATATGTGACCTCAACATAGCCTCGGTCAGAATCAACCTTACTAACCATTCCCCACAACTGAATGAATAAAGCAAGAAGATGTGGACAAAAGTGAACACTTTAATGGAAGGTGCAACAAGCTGTTCAACACAGCAATATGGCCAAACTGTCAGAATGGTATGTTAAACAGAAACAAAAAAGAGACAAGTGATTTGAGAATATATACTACGGAAGCTGAGAGAGGCCCTTCATATAATCCTTTTTTTTTTCACCTTGTTATCCCGAGATAACGACATAATTAATTCAGGATCTTGAGAAAACAACACAGCTAATTTGAGATCTCGAGAAAACAAAACAATTATTTCATGATCTCGAGTAAACAGCTGAGAAATGGTTCATTCAGGTGCGCCAAGAGACTTGTGATATGCTGAGTTTGGGGCTAGTTCTCATTCTGTATAGACGCAACTTTGGTCATTAGAATGTCTGGAATAATCGATCGCCTAATAAGGCAATATTTTGATCAGGGGTTGACACAGGGAGAGATTGCATTAAGTCTTTTAATAAGGGATAATTTCAAAATTGGTCCGCGGCACCTCCGCAGAAGACTGGCCCGGCTTCGTCTCTACCGACGGAGATACAGTGATCCGGCTGAGATCATGAAATAATTGCTTTGTTTTCTCGAGATCTCGAATTAGTTGTGTTGTTTTCTTGAGATCCTGAATTAATTATGTCATTATCTCGGGATAACAAGGTGAATAAAAAAAGATTATATGAAGGGCCTCTCACGGCTTCCGTAAATGTGACCCCTCACCGAATCCAGGCAGGGACACATGTCGGCCGAAACGAATCCGAGATAATCGCAAAAGAAGCATTTTTTTTTCGAAATTTGTGATTTTTGTTTTTTTCTATCATGTGCAAGTTGAGATCCTGAAGAATGCAATCAGTATTTCAGATAATAGATTGTTTTGTTGGAAAAGCATACATTTTTTGTTGCAAATTGTCTCATTTTTGTCAGGACTGTAGCCTGCTGGGGGGGTGTGAGTAAATTACCATATGGGCCATTCACATGATGATTTAAGGCCCTGTCCACACGGCAACGGATTCAGGTGACTCCGATACAATTGTTTATCGTTTCGGCCTGGCGTCCACATGGCACCGGCATTTTGGGTGCCCAAAACGCAATCTTTTGAGAACGGGTTCCAGAGTGGAAAGATCTGGCAACGTTGCCTTTGTGAAGTCGTATGGATGAGTAGAACGGATTTGTTTACGATGACGTCACAACCACATGACTGTGAGTGCTTCACACCGGGTAGAAGTGTAACGAACTCGATGCGAGTTGTCAACAAATCCTATAACTTGGTTCATGAAATGCGCTTACAAAATATTTTCACTGTGAATATTTATTGTGTAATGGTGCAAAGTGAGAGAGAGAGACTCTGCCCTTAGGGCAGAGTCAATCCCGCCAGCAAAAATAGGGAAAAAAAAGGAGCGATCTCACCTCTTCATATGTTGGTTTAAGTCCTACAATACATTCCTCAAAAAGGGCGTAGAAGAGCAAATTAATCCATCAACGTGTAGCATTCAATTTATTCCGGACCATTAAAGACGCCGCCTTCGGCGTAGAATCATACGTCATCCTCGCCGCCATATTGGATAGGTCAAAGCGGAGAAGAAAGATTCATGTGCTGCGTTTAACTGTACCAACAGGTTTACCGTCCAAACGAGATCACATGGGATTACCTTTCACAGGTGAGAAACAACAAATTAATCCATCAACGTGTAGCATTCAATTTATTCCGGACCATTAAAGACGCTGCCTTCCGCGTAGAATCATACGTCATCCTCGCCGCCATATTGGATAGGTCAAAGTGGAGAATAAAGATTAGCTGCGTTTAACTGTACCAACAGGTTTGCCGTCCAAACGAGATCACATGGGATTACCTTTCACAGGTGAGACTGGAAAAATACTTTTCATTGTATTTGGTCATTATAATGTAATTTTACGAACAGATTTTCCTGACTTTGTGGCTAATATGAAGTCTCGCGCATAATAGTTTATGCGCATGCGTCCTTACTTCTTCTATTGTTCTGGTGTCTCCGAAGGGACCGTCTTACAGTGCCCCTAGAGGTGTGGCATGTGTATTGCATTGCTTTCAGCAAGCGTTGCGTTGCCATATGGACCTGATATTTTACTGATAGTTGCCTATTTGGACGCGATATATTTTTAAATAACATCTCGTTGCCATTGTCGTGTGGATGTAGCTTAAGTCTTTTGGGTTTTTTTTTTGTGAATTAGCTGTATGATCTGAGCTGAGCTCGTGGCTACTTAACCTGCATACAGGCGTGTGATTTCACTATGGAATAAGTTACTAAACAGAGCGCAGAGGAGCTGAAATACCGCGAAGCAAACAGACACACGGTTTTTACATCGGAGATAACCATTTCTAGCAAAAAAAAAACCGCAACCTCGTTTTCCAGAATGAATGGAATACTTGAATGATCGGATTATACACGGACCGTTCTAGGATTACATTCCATCGGAGGCATTGGTGTGTGCAAGGCGCCGTTTCTCTTTCTGATGGGGTGAGTTTATTAATCTAAGGCTGTGTGGTTATTTTTGCATGTAACGGAGAGTGTTGTGGTTTGGTTAAGCCTAGGTCACAACTGGACGTACAATTTTTTGGCCATGTGATTTTTGGCGTTTCCCAAATCGCTGCGTTTTTTTTTTTGTTCACGGAGAAAGACGCGCGTTGGCCGTAAGTTTGTCTTGCAACCTGAAAAAAACGTAAGCGCCCGTAGAGTTTGTTTGACATGACAAAGAACCTCTGCGGCCAGTCTGCGGCTCGAAAATCAGCACATCACACGCGCACTCTCGTGCGTTTCACACGCGTGCTCTCATGCGTTTCATGCGCGCTCTCGTGCGTTTCTTGCGTTTTTTGCATGTAGACCGGCCGTAGGAGCGCGTACTGTACGGCCGGTTGTGACCGAGGCTTTACATGAAACTAGTGGTGTTAGTTGTGTCATCATCGTGCTATCTTTCTTTCTTACGGTGTGAGTAATTTTTCAACCACAAAACGTTAAAGTATACTTTAGGACTTATTTTTGTACTTCATAATAGTGTTGGGCATACTTTGCATGGAAGGAAAATTGACGTGGTGATCTTTGTTTACATGAAAGTAGTATCGTGCTAGCTCGTAGGGGGTAGGGCTTTCCTTAATTTCATCCAAATGAGCAGCATTATGTGCCCGCCCTACACCCAGAGTAGCTGAGATGGAAAACTTTGAGGGCGATTTTCTCCCTTTTCTGTTTTAAGAAGTATACACTTTCAAAAGGCCACACATTCTTCAAATATTGTCAGATCTCCACATGGAAGGCATCACTGGAAAGCTTAGAAACTGTACTTTCTGAATCTGTCAATAACTCAAAATGCCCCAGGGCAGACATGTGTCCCTGGATTCTGGATTTGGGCACAAATATACACTCAAACAAAACAGCAATAAAGGAGGAGAGGGGCGGCAGCCCGAGGAAAGCCCCCACAGGAGCGCACAGCATTTGCAGCATAGGCTACCCAACTCAGTACAAGAACAAAGCACTTACAGTGTGTGCAGTAGGCTTCGTGCGCATTGTTCTGCACCTCTCAGAGGAAGGGGTAGGTGCCCTGTAAATCTTTGGAAAAGGTACAGTTTCTTTTCGGCATAATTGCTGCGGCATTGCTGCTGCTAGACAAAGAACATTCGCGCCAGTTAATGTTTTATTTTATTGTTGCATGGCAACACGTTCTGTTATCTGGAATAATGTGGCTAAATAAACACCCATGCCACAGGGCCAGGGGGCAGTAACCAGGAAAGTTTGCGATTCCTGTCAATTCATCAAAGTAGTAAATGCAGACATTTCTCCACTAATGATTCCCACGCTGCTCAGTCGCAAACGTCTCGAGTGGCGAAAACCGGGACATATCCGTGTCCCGACAGACTTTTTTCGGGACTTGGGACACACAACCCCAAATCGGGACTGATGTCTGGTCACCCTAGATTAAGGGAAAATGTGTTTGTTTGATTTGCAAGGAGTCTGTAGCAGTGATGAAAGACTATAATGTTCAAAGACACTATGAAACTAAACATCAGTCATACACTTCACACACTGGCCTGGAGAGGGAGAGACAAGTCAAGCAGATGACAGCTAGCCTGTTAGCGCAACAGCAGCATTTTTTTCATGCCAACAAACTTCAAGAAAACAGCACCAGAGCTAGCTATGAGGTATCTCAACTGATCGCTGAGCATGGAAAACCTTTCTCGGATGGTGAATTTGTTAAACACTGCCTCACTAAAGTTGCCGGGATAATGTGTCCAGAGAAGATTCAGGACTTCAGAAATGTGAGTTTGTCCAGACAAACAGTTGCCAGACGAATCGAAGACCTCTCAGCTAACTTGAATCAGCAAGTATTAGACAAGGCAAGAGCACTTGAGTTTTACTCAATTGTGTGTGATGAGAGTACTGATGCTACAGACACAGCGCAGCTGCTGATTTTTTTACAAGGCGTCAACATTAACTTTGGCATTACTGAGGAGTTACTTGATCTTAGGAGTCTAAAAGGTACCACAACCGGTAGGGACATTTTTGAGGCTGTATCGGCTGCGATTAATGACATTAACCTGCCCTGGGACAAGCTGTGTGGAGTTACCACAGATGGGGCTCCAGCAATGACTGGCGAACGTAATGGGATGGCCTCTATGGTGTGCAGAAAAGTTCGTGAAAGCGGAGGTGAGGCTGTAAAAATGCACTGCATTATCCACCAGGAAGCACTCTGTGCTAAGACAGTTCAGGTGAATGATGTGATGGACATGGTGGTTAAAACAATCAATCTCATTCGTGCAAAGGCACTCAATCACAGACAGTTCCAAACTTTTTTGTCTGAAGTTGAAGCTGAATATGGAGACATCATCTACCACTCAGATGTGTGCTGGCTCAGTCGCGGCACTGTTCTGCATAGGTTTTACTCACTGAGATTGGAAATTGGCCAGTTTTTGAAAGACAAAAGCAAGTCTCTTCATGAACTGGATGATCCCCTATGGTTGGCAGACCTGGCTTTTTTGGTAGATCTGACCAGCCATCTTAATGCACTGAACAAGAGCCTTCAAGGCAAAGATCAACTTGTCTCTCACCTGTACGCACACCTGAAAGCATTCTGTGTCAAGCTCAAACTTTTAGAGGCGCAACAACGCGACTTCAATGTAGTTCACTTCCCCACAATGTTGGAGCTGAAGACAGCTTTCCCAAATGCCAACATCTCTGCCCCAAAAAATAAATATGTATCGGTGATCACATCTCTTCTGGCAGAATTTTGTAAGCACTTTCAGGAATTTTCAGTCATTGAGAAAAACATGAAACTACAACCCCAATTCCAAAAAAGTTGGGACAAAGTACAAATTGTAAATAAAAATGGAATGCAATAATTTACAAATCTCAAAAACTGATATTCTATTCACAAGAGAACATAGACAACATATCAAAAGTCGAAAGTGAGACATTTTGAAATTTCATGCCAAATATTGGCTCATTTGAAATTTCACGACAGCAACACATCTCAAAAAAGTTGGGACAGGGGCAATAAGAGGCTGGAAAAGTTAAAGGTACAAAAAAGGAACAGCTGGAGGACCAAATTGCAACTCATTAGGTCAATTGGCAATAGGTCATTAACATGACTGGGTATAAAAAGAGCATCTTGGAGTGGCAGCGGCTCTCAGAAGTAAAGATGGGAAGAGGATCACCAATCCCCCTAATTCTGCGCCGACAAATACTGGAGCAATATCAGAAAGGAGTTCGACAGTGTAAAATTGCAAAGAGTTTGAACATATTATCATCTACAGTGCATAATATCATCAAAAGATTCAGAGAATCTGGAAGAATCTCTGTGCGTAAGGGTCAAGGCCGGAAAACCATACTGGGTGCCCGTGATCTTCGGGCCCTTAGACGGCACTGCATCACATACAGGCATGCTTCTGTATTGGAAATCACAAAATGGGCTCAGGAATATTTCCAGAGAACATTATCTGTGAACACAATTCACCGTGCCATCCGCCGTTGCCAGCTAAAACTCTATAGTTCAAAGAAGAAGCCGTATCTAAACACGATCAAGAAGCGCAGACGTCTTCTCTGGGCCAAGGCTCATTTAAAATGGACTGTGGCAAAGTGGAAAACTGTTCTGTGGTCAGACGAATCAAAATTTGAAGTTCTTTATGGAAATCAGGGACGCCGTGTCATTCGGACTAAAGAGGAGAAGGACGACCCAAGTTGTTATCAGCGCTCAGTTCAGAAGCCTGCATCTCTGATGGTATGGGGTTGCATTAGTGCGTGTGGCATGGGCAGCTTACACATCTGGAAAGACACCATCAATGCTGAAAGGTATATCCAGGTTCTAGAGCAACATATGCTCCCATCCAGACGACGTCTCTCTCAGGGAAGACCTTGCATTTTCCAACATGACAATGCCAAACCACATACTGCATCAATTACAGCATCATGGCGGTGTAGAAGAAGGGTCCGGGTACTGAACTGGCCAGCCTGCAGTCCAGATCTTTCACCCATAGAAAACATTTGGCGCATCATAAAACAGAAGATACGACAAAAAAGACCTAAGACAGTTGAGCAACTAGAATTCTACATTAGACAAGAATGGGTTAACATTCCTCTCCCTAAACTTGAGCAACTTGTCTCCTCAGTCCCCAGACGTTTACAGACTGTTGTAAAGAGAAAAGGGGATGTCTCACAGTGGGAAACATGGCCTTGTCCCAACTTTTTTGAGATGTGTTGTTGTCATGAAATTTAAAATCACCTAATTTTTCTCTTTAAATGATACATTTTCTCAGTTTAAACATTTGATATGTCATCTATGTTCTATTCTGAATAAAATATGGAATTTTGAAACTTTAACATCATTGCATTCCGTTTTTATTTACAATTTGTACTTTGTCCCAACTTTTTTGGAATCGGGGTTGTAACACGTGTGAGGGATTTCACAATACCAGGACTTGTGGATTAGTGTATCAGATAGGTTCGACTACTGGAGCACCGTGGAATGTGAGAATGAGACTCAGGAGGCAGGGGTTTAAATATAAAAGTAATACCGGCTTTAGTTAGAGAAAAAAAAGAAATGAATTGAATAGAATAGAATAAACAGATAAATAGATGAACAAATACACAATTAAGTGATATTACATACCATAATATCAGGTGAGTATCTAATTTAGCTAAATATTCTAATTTGGGTGCACCCTAATAATCTGAATTCTATGTTTCAATTTCAAATTTCAGTTTCTCTGATCCAATATAACAGTTTTCAGTAAATCAAAGGAAAAAAAACAAAAAAATGTCAGTTAAAATACATCACAAACACCATTCACTTGAGGAGGATTATCCTACACAACAGCCATGCATTTCCAATTCCAGGAGAAGTCCAAGGTCCAAGAAAAAGTCAAAAGATGATTGCAGGTCCAGTGTTCCAGGGATGGAGAAAATGTAAGTCTGGGAATTGAGGGTCAGGGGAATTGTGTGACAGGGCTGAGTGTGAGGGTGTTTCAGATGCTGAGCCTACCACACCAGAGAGTGCGGCAGGACCTGACCAGTGACCACGGGATATCTGGGGTTCACTTCACTTTAGATCCAGTAGGTGGCTCACCATCGCTTCACTTCGCTGGAACAATCAAAACAAAATCCAAAAGGACAAAACAAACAACAACAAAAAAAACCCTGACCTGTCAACAGACAGGGTCAAAGAAATATCATCAGTTATTTAGTAATACATTCATAGTTACCATGGCAACAAAACTGCTTCTTATAAATAACCCTTTTTAACATCCACATTCAGTACAATACAATCACGAACTAATTCAAGCGTAAAATAAAACAAAATAATTCATTAAAACCAATAATCATGCTCACCGATCTCTGTGTTCGGCGGGGCACAGGCACAAAACGGCTCTGGTACCCGGTATAGCCACAGGGGTTCTACACAAAAAGTAAACTAATAAACTTTCGGTGACATTACAAGGGAACATGGATCGTGGATTATGCCTTTACCTTGTTGCTGAAAGCAGTAACAGACGAGGGGGGAGTTGTCCACATACAGACGAGAGCTGGGAGCAACAGCTAAGTGCTAGCAGATGAGCTAACTGTAGTTAAGAGCCAGTAGCTTTAACGGCTAATGGCAGTAACGGCTAAAAATAACAGCCGTTAGCACATCTACCATATCATTAACTCACTTTCTGTTGTTTTTCTTTTTTTTCAGCAAACACTCACTAACAGCTATCTTGGTTTTCTTCCATCCTTTCACTTCGTTCAATTTTCAAAACTCTGCTCCGACTTGATGCTCTCTACTAGACTGACGCTCGCAGACATACACTACACGCTCAAAAAAAAAAAAAACGGTGGGTGGGGATAAACTGTGTTTTCAGTTCTCTGATTGGCCGATCTGACCTGATGCATTCAGGGGACACAAAGACATGGGAAAAATTTATACTGGACGAGACCATACATGCAGTTTTCTTATTAAACTAAACAATTAATAAAACATTAATTTCCTTTCCTTTTCTTTTCTAATTTATCTATGTAGCCCAATATATTAAAGGGGTTACATAGAGAATTGCATCAAAGAGTAGCATCTTGGGGTCACAAAGTCTCCATAACAACCATCAGGGGCTATCTACATGCCAACAAGCTGTTTGGGAGGCATGCACGGAAAAAGCCTTTCCTCACTTACAAGCATAAACATAAACGTCTGGAGTTCGCTAAGCGGTACTGGGACTTCAACTGGGACCATGTGCTTTGGTCAGATAAGACCAAGATAGAGGTTTTTGGCAACAAACACTCTAATACATCACAAAAGATGAGTATGCGGAAAAGCACCTCATGCCCACTGTGAAGTATGGGGGAGGATCGGTGATGCTGTGGGCCTGTTTCTCTTCCAAAGGCCCCGGGAACCTTGTTAGGGTGCATGGCATCATGAACTCTTTGAAATACCAGGACATTTTAAATCAAAATCTGGTGGCCTCTGCCTGAAAGCTGAAGATGGGTCATCACTGGGTCTTTCAGCAAGATAATGACCCTAAACATGTGGCCAAATCTACACAAAAATGGTTCACCAGACACAATATCAAGCTCCTCCCATGGCCATCTCAGTCCATAGTCCATGGCCAATTGAAAACCTGTGGGGTGAGCTGAAGAGGAGAGTGTATAGGAGAGGACCCAGGACTCTGGATGATTTAGAGAGATTGTGCAAAGAGGAATGGTCGAATATCCCTCTCTCTGTATTCTCCCATCTTGTGAAATGTTATAAAAGAAGATTAAGTGCTGTCTTGTTGGCAAAAGGGAGTTGTACAAAGTATTAACATCAGGGGTGCCAATAATTGTGGCACACATGATTTCATGTAAAATAATTGTTTCTTAATGTGGGATTTTTTTCCCACTGCACTGCAAAAACCCGGCTTACAAAAACAAGAAAAAAAGTAATAAAATGAGGAATATTTTACTTAAAATAAGCAAAATTATCTGCCAACAGAACAAGAAAATTTGACTTGGCAAGATTTTTAAAAACAAGTAAATATATCTAGCTTTAGAAACCCCACAGATGTCTTAAAACTAGTGTATTTATACTAAAAACAAGTAGATTTGTACTATTCACTTCAACATGCTAGATACTTTGTCCCCCAACCAACAGTTTGACTATTTCATCTGGGCATATTGGTGTGCTCTGTTTAAGTAAGTGTTTATACCAACTGAGACCACCAAATAAATCACAATCAAAACAACAAACCAATCCATTTTGTAGCCTATTTTTGTTGCCAGATTGACAATACAACAATTCATTTCATTTAGTTATCTGTTTTGTGTTAAGAGATTAAAAGAAAGGATAAGATGCTTGAAATAAGAAATTCTGACTTTGACAAACTTGTCATGGTTAATATAACACCGATGAAATTATGGTAATTCTCATTTTAAGACAGAACTTACTCATAACCAGTAATAAAATCTCAATAACAAGTTATAATACCTTATTAAGATAATTGAGGGAAAAATGCTTAAAGTAAGTGAAATACTCTTGCACAAAACCTGCCTGGAAAGGAGAATTATCCTGGCAGACAAATAACAAGCATATTTTGTCTTGATTTAAGATATTTAATCTTGGTTAGATTTTACTTTTTGCAGTGTGAATAAATGCACTTGAATTAAAGGTTGGATTTTTTCTCTTTTTTTGCATTGTTGTCCTATATTATTTTTTAAAAATGAATTTATTAGAAGCCTAAGAACATATCTTAACGAGGGGTGCCAAGAATTGTGGAGGGGGCTGTATTTGTATGATCCCGGTAACCAGCCTTGTGTATAATCCTTATTGCTCTTTTTTGGAGAATGAATAATAAATGTACATTGTATTGTATTTTTGTAATTATTGTCCCATAACTCTGCACAGTAACTTAAATAAGGTGAAACCAGGGAACAGTAAAGAATCCGGAGTGAATTGTGATCGAGAAACTGTTTAACTTTGTTTAATATTGCAATACTTCTTGATACTTTGGATTGTATGTTTTTTTTATATGTGGTTTCCAGCTGAGTTTTTCATCAATAGTTGTTCCAAGAAATTTGATGTCCTTAACTCTTTCTATAATAACCCCATCTATTTGAATATTTATTTGTGTGTTTGTTTTGTTGTTACCAAATAATATTACTTTGGATTTGTTCAAGTTTAATGATAATTTGTTACTGTTGAACCATGTTATTCATTTACTCATTTCTGTTGTGATCTCCTGCAATAGTTCCATTAAATTATCACCAGAAAAGAGGATATTTGTATCATCAGCAAACAAGACAAGCTTCATTACTTTAGATACACTACATATGTCATTGATATATAGAATAAAAAACTTTGGTCCTAACACTGACCCCTGGGGGACACCACAAGTTATGTCCAAACATGAGGAAGAACAATCTCCCAGCTTCACAAACTGTCTCCTTTTACTTAAGTAGCTTTTAACCCAGTTTAAAACTATACCCCTAATGCCATATCATTCCAGTTTTTTTAATTAATATGTCCTGATTTATTGTGTCAAATTTTCTTTCGGTTTTCTGAAATCAACACAGGGTCAAAACTATCCTGCCTGTCAATATTTCCATCATAGTATCTATTAGTAAGATAATTGCATATATAATTATGCATTATTTAATGTGACATTTTGAAGTCATATACTGTACACTTTTGCAGTGAGGCATGATCCTGCCGAAAGAGGCCAGTGCCATTAAGGAATAATGTTGCCTTGAAAGAGTATCCTTAGTCTGCAACCATGTTTAGGTCGGTGGTATATACCAAAGTAACATCCACATGAATGCCAGGACCTACGATTTTCCAGCAGAATATCACCCAGTGCATCACACTGCCTCTGCTGCATGCCTTCTTCCCATAGTGCATCCTTGTCACAGTCTGGTCCAGTCCATCCATGCCTGAGTTTGTGGGACTTCCATGCCAGCTCCAGGCCAGATCCGGGACAGGAATTCAGTCCTGCCTTGCTGAAGGCCACATTCCTGAAGCAGCACTCCCACTACCACTCCTCTCCCATCAGCCAGGGCCTTTTTAAGAACTGTTTGGAGCTATTCCAGTTGCTAGACTGTCTCTAGTAGACTTTCCTTGCCTTGCTACAACCTATTGGTATTGTGTCTCTTGAGTCCCCCTGCCTGAATTGTTCCTTGTTTTCTGTCCAGTTTTTTGCCCCTGTTTTACCTGCCTGTTCTTTTGGATTGTGTTTTGCTTCTTCTGCCTGGATTTCCCTTGTCCCTGTGTTCATCAGTTTTGGTGAAGATTTTTCTCTCCTGTTTTTGTCCCTGACTATGCCTACCTGCTCCTCTCTGTTTTTGACCTCCTGGCCCATTCTTTGACCACTGATTTTTGTCTGAGCCCTACTGTATCTCTGCCCTGTACTTCATTAATGAAGTTCTTTTCTGTACACTGCCTGTCTTGAGTCTGCTCTTGGGTCCTCACTTCACCTCAGCTTGCCATTTCTGACAATCCTGGCATCATCTCTTCCTGAGATAAGCGACACACAGGTGCCCGTCTGGCCACATATAAAAGAAAATGGGATTCACCAGTCCAGGCCACCTTCTTCCTTTGCTCTGTGGTCCAGTTCTGATGCACACATACCTATTATAGGCATTTTCCTTGGCAGACAGGAGTCAGCATGTGCGCTCTGACCAGTCTGCAGCTACTCAGCCTATACAAAACAAGCTGTGATGCGCTATGCATTCTAACACCTTTCTGTCATAGCCAGCATTAACTTTTCACCAATTTGTGCTATAGTTGCTCTTCTGTGGTTCGCTGATTGTCCTTCCTTGGACCACTTTCTGATAGATAATAATCACTGCATACAGGGAACACCCCCATGACCTAAAATTTTGGAGATGTGTTGACCCACTCATCTAACTATTACAATGTGGCCCTTATCAAAGATGCTAAGATCCGTACACTTGCCCATTTTTCTGCTTCCAACACCTCAATCTCAAGAACTGACTGTTCACTGACTGCCTAATATATCCCACCCCTCGACAGGTGTCATTGTGACAATCCATGTTGTTTACTTCACATCTCAGTGCCTTTACAGTTCACTGTTTTGAATCCTACAAAGGCAGCCATCTTCCATTAAAGGACTTGTTGCAGGAATTCAGTTTCATCCGTGCTTTTGGATCCATCCACCTTCAGCCTATGTGAAACCCAGGGGTGAAAGTAACTTTTATTTCTTGCCAGTACTATTATTTTGAGTCATAGTGCGCACGCAGCTCGTGCCGAAAAATACATCTAATTATTTATTATTGTCTACTTATCACTCAGTAGTACTATTATAGTACTTTATCACACTATCACTCTTTCATCCACCTGTATCAGTTTTTGATTATAAATAAATTGCAAACACATCATTTCAACAACACAATCGTTTTAATAACTTTTTTTTTAGCTGAACAGTTGAAAACTAACTTTTGCTTTTGGACACTGGACACAGAACAGTGTAACAGAACAGAAAAGTGAAAGTTTTTAGGTAAAAGTTGTCCTCTCTTCCTTATCTTATCAAATATATCGTTGTGGTTTTCTGTTGGTGTTTTTTGGATTCTTTGTATTTTCCCACGGGTGTGTCGGAACGTTTGAGAAAGTGCGTGTGTTCTCAATGCGCGTGTTTGGTAGCCGAGTTCCTCTGCTCGCTCCAAGCAGACAGTAATCTAGAATCTTTGCCCCAACTTCCACTCGATTTACGAATTCTGATCAAAGTAATTTTTAAATAGCCTATCATGAAACATTAACATGTTTCTTTATATGCCTTTTTATTTGGGAGACTTTGCAACTAACATCTGTCTGCTAAAACACTTTGATTACCAGCTGCGCACGTTATAGCACAAGATCTGGTTAAGCCGTACGCGCGCTGTAGCTCGCTTGTTGTTTGTCCAGCGAAACACTGCACATCTCATCTCATCTCATTATCTGTAGCCGCTTTATCCTGTTCTACAGGGTCGCAGGCAAGCTGGAGCCTATCCCAGCTGACTACGGGCGAAAGGCGGGGTACACCCTGGACAAGTCGCCAGGCCATCGCAGGGCAACACTGCACACATAATAGAATACTGAAACATCAACATATGTTTCTGTATATGTTGTTTTTATTTGAGAGACTTTGCAACAAACGTCTGTCTCCTAAAACACTTTGGATAGCAGCTGCGCATGTGGCGCAGGATGGTGAAGCAGTGGCTCCACGCGCGCGCTCTCCTGCACGCTGTCTGTCGAGTGAAACCCGGAAGGAATTCACTTCAGACAGAATTCAGAGACAGGCCACAACCAGTTATATGCAATGTATATTGAGGAAAACGTGTTGCTTTTGGTAAATTGACGTTAGCAGGTGTGGTGTTATGCTGAAAGTGCATTTTTTTTCAGAGACAGTATATTTTTCTTTCCGGTACGGCCAAATCTTTTAGTGGTACACCAGACTGGCCAGGACCGGCTTACTTTCACCCCTGACACAGACACATATATGGGTCTGTCTCAGAAACTGGGTACTGTGGGGGTACCCCACTAAATATAATCACAGTCAATAAACTATACGGTTTCGAATGATGTTGGTTTTAATTTGAAATAAAATGATGAAAGAAATAATACAGATAAAACTAAATCTTTGATGTGAATATTCAGAATTTGGCAAAAATTCTGCAAATTTGTGGAAAAATGGCGGCTTGATCTGGGACATGATAAATGGTCGACTACATCGCATTCCTTTAAAAAGGTTGTAGTCCACTGAAAAGTCTACAGTTATCACTAATTGTATTTGAAGTTGTAACTTTATACAGCTAAGGATTGGTGCGCTCACAGAATAATCATAACCGTAATAAAACATCATGCAAAATATTTGATCACCGTTGTAACTCCATTTTCCGCAAACCCAAAACCAATACGATCGTGTGTTTTGATCTAAACGGAAAGCCTCAGGGTCAAGGTCACTACCTCACCAAAAGTAGGAACTTAAAATCACTACGCCATACAAACATTTAGTTATAAATCTGCGATTTTGTTTTTTAAAACGAAAGCTGAAAGTTAGGTATAGAATATGTTTCTTACAGAATATGTTATGACGGTAGCTGGTCTTGTATGAATTTCTGAACTATAAAATGAGTTGTGGTTTATTTTTTACCGTAGCGTGTTATTTGTGTGCGGGAAAGGACACACATTAACAATTTGCATGTGTAGAATGGAATTTTTCACTCCAGCAGTTAGAAGTTGATTGTGCTTCCATTTGTGGTCTTTCTGTTACGCGGGTGATCTGTTCGGACGTTATCACTGAAAAGGTGAGTTTCGACAGTTTTATTTTGTTTTAGTCTTGCAGTATAAGGCAATAGAATGTTTCTTTTTCATCTTACTTTCATATTTCGTAGTGTTTACGTATTTGTGGCAGCGGGGGTGTGGTCAAACGCCGGTCTGTGACAGGAGGGCGGAGTCAGGGAAGGTGAGTGGCAGAATCACTACACCTGAGCTCAATTAACCTGTGTTTGTGTGTCTTCCCAGTGACCGCGCCCTATATAAGGAGGGAGAGCAGACAGCAGAGGTGCTCATCCCGGAACAAGACACCTGGCGTGTGTGTGTCTGTTCGAGACTTTGTTAGACTGAAAAGTGTAACAATAAACAATAATTTGAACCTGATCTCTGTCCTGCTGTCCTCTGTGCTCCACCCACCTACTCCGAACTGCCACAGTGGTGCCGAAACCCGGGATCTGGAGCACAGCAGCCTCACAGCCCCATGGAGTCCTCCAAGTTTGCTGAACTGGTCCACACCCTCACCACGGCCCAGCAAAGCCAGCACCAGGCGCTACTCACCCTCCAAAAGGAGCAAGAACAGCGGTTCAAGGCCCTGGTGTTGGCCCAACAAGAAGATCGACAGGCGTTCCAGCACCTCCTCGCGTCGGCGGGGTCCACCAGCGCTCCTACCGCGGGCCCGTCTCCCTTCACCGTCACCAAGATGGGCCCGCAGGACGACCCCGAGGCATTCATCACACTCTTTGAGCAAATCGCCGAAGCCTCGGGGTGGCCGATGGAGCAGCGAGTGGTGCGCCTCCTCCCCCTGCTCACGGGAGAAGCACAGCTGGCCGCGCTACAGCTCCCCGCTGACCGCTGGCTGGCCTACGCGGACCTCCGCCAGGCCGTCCTCCAGCGCGTGGGGCGCACTCCAGAACAGCAGTGCCAGCGCTTCCACGCGCTGCGCTTGGAGGAAGTCGGCCGGCCGTTCGCGTTTGGCCAGCAGCTCCGGGACACCTGCTGGCGGTGGCTGAGGGCCAACAACCGCGACCCCGAAGGAATCATCGACCAGGTGGTGCTGGAACAGTTCGTCGCTCGCTTGCCAGCAGGAACTGCGGAGTGGGTCCGGTGCCACCGCCCGGCGTCGCTGGATCAGGCAGTCGAGCTGGCGGAGGACCATTTGGCGGCTGTCCCGGCAGCAGGACAGCAGATGGCATCTTCTCTTCTCTCCTCTTTTCTCTCTCTCTCTCTCTCTCTCTCTCCCCCTCCTCCTGTGTCCCGTCCTCGCCCCATTCCCCCACCGCGGAGGCGGGGGTCGGCACCACCCCAGCCGGCCTGCTCCACCCGCGGTGCCCTCCCGTTTCCCCCTTCTGTGTCTGTCTCTCCCCCACCTCAGGTGAGTGAGCCCCAGATCACCGGTGCAGAGGGAAAGCCCGGGCCGGTTTGCTGGCGCTGCGGGGAGCCAGACCACCTTCAACAGCAGTGCACGGCAATGGAAGTGGGCGCGGTGGTTCGGATCCCCGACGTGCCAGAGGCCGCCCGCGATCGGGCCGGAGCGTATCGCATACCGGTGAGTATCCAAGGGGCTACATATCAGGCATTGGTAGATTCTGGTTGTTATCAGACCTCAATTCGCCAAAGCCTGGTTCAAAACGAGGCATTGGGGGGAGCACAAGGGGTGAAGGTGTTGTGTGTGCACGGGGATGTTCACCGCTACCCTTTGGTGTTGGTCCACATTATTTTCAGAGGGGAAAAATTTATAGTGAAGGCGGCGGTTAATCCTCACCTTACCCACTCTTTAATTTTGGGGACTGATTGGCCGGGATTTCGGGGTTTAATGACACGCCTAGTAAAGAGTGGGTCCTGCCATTTGACAGGGGGAGGTCCCGGGTTCGCTTTGGCGGGAGCAGCTGTCACAGAGCCGTCTACGTCTTTTCTGCATCAGAGTGAGGAGCCGCCGGCTCCTCCTCTCTCTATTGGGGAATCCCTCGGGGATTTCCCATTAGAGCAGTCGCGAGATGAGACTCTGCAGCATGCGTTTGACCAAGTGAGAGTAATCGATGGTCAAACGCTCCAGCCGAACGCCACCCCGTCCTTCCCCTACTTCGCGATTATGAAGGATAGATTATACCGAGTGACGCAGGACACTCAAACTAAAGAGCGAGTCACGCAGCTTTTAATTCCTAAGGGCCGCCAGGAATTGGTATTCCAGGCGGCTCACTTTAATCCCATGGCTGGACACTTAGGGCAGGATAAAACACTTGCCCGAATAATGGCCCGATTCTATTGGCCGGGGATTCGCGGCGATGTCCGTAGGTGGTGTACGGCATGCCGCGAATGCCAGTTAGTAAATCCAGCGGCCATTCCAAAAGCGCCTTTGCGCCCTCTTCCATTAATCGAGACCCCATTTGAGAGAATTGGGATGGATCTCATCGGGGCATTAGATCAGTCAGCACGAGGGTACCGCTTTATATTAGTTCTGGTGGACTATGCAACGCGATACCCGGAAGCAGTGCCTCTGCGCAATATCTCAGCACGCAGTATTGCAGAGGCACTCTTCCACGTCATCTCCCGAGTTGGAATCCCGAAAGAGATTCTGACTGATCAAGGCACTACTTTTGTGTCACGAACACTGTGCGAACTGTATGGGTTATTGGGGATTAAGCCGATCCGCACCAGCATGTATCACCCACAAATGGACGGTTTAGTGGAACGGTTCAACCACACCCTCAAAAATATTATTAAAAAATTCGTAAGTGAGGATGCACGTAATTGGGATAAGTGGCTTGAACCCTTGTTGTTCTCAGTGCGAGAGGTCCCCCAAGCCTCCATGGGGTTCTCCCCGTTTGAATTATTATATGGGCGTAAGCCACGCGGCATCCTAGACGTGCTGCGGGAAAATTGGGAGGAGGGACCTTCACAAAGCAAGACCGAAATTCAGTATGTTATGGACCTGCGTGCAAAACTCCACATGCTCACCCACCTAACTCAGGAGAATTTGCGGCAGGCCCAGGAACGGCAAGCCCGCCTGTACAACAAGGGTACACGCCTTAGAGAGTTCACTCCGGGAGATAAGGTACTCGTACTGTTGCCCACGTCGAGCTCCAAATTGATCGCCAAGTGGCAAGGACCCTTTGAGGTCACACGGCGAGTCGGGGACATCGACTATGAGGTGAGGCGAACGGACAGGGGTGGGGCACTACAGATTTACCACCTCAATCTGCTTAAACTCTGGAACGAGGAGGTCCCCGTAGCATTGGTGTCGGTGGTTCCGGAGAAGGCGGAGCTGGGGCCGGAGGTTCAAAAAGGGACATTGGCATCACGTACCTCTCCGGTCCCCTGTGGAGACCACCGCTCCCCGACCCAACTCACGGAGGTTGCCCAGTTGCAGACCAAGTTTTCGGATGTGTTCTCGCCCCTGCCCGGTCGCACTAACCTCATAGAGCACCACATAGAGACGCCCCCGGGGGTGGTAGTGCGTAGCCGCCCTTACAGGCTACCCGAACACAAAAAAAAGGTGGTTCGGGAAGAACTTCAGACCATGCTCGAGATGGGCATCGTCGAGGAGTCCCACAGTGACTGGAGCAGCCCGGTGGTCTTGGTACCCAAGGCCGACGGGTCGGTCCGGTTCTGTGTGGACTACAGAAAAGTCAACGCGGTGTCTAAATTTGATGCGTACCCAATGCCTCGTATTGATGAGTTGCTCGATCACCTAGGCATGGCTCGCTTTTATTCGACACTGGATTTAACGAAGGGATATTGGCAGATCCCCTTGACTCCACTATCCCGAGAGAAAATGGCTTTTTCCACACCGTTTGGGTTACACCAATTCATCACACTTCCGTTTGGGCTGTTTGGGGCACCTGCTATGTTTCAGCGGCTGATGGACCGGGTCCTCCACCCCCACGCCACCTATGCGGCCACCTATCTTGATGACATCATCATATATAGTAATGACTGGCCAAGGCACCTGGAACACCTAAGGGCCGTCCTTAGGTCGCTGAGGCGAGCGGGTCTCACAGCCAACCCAAAGAAGTGTGCGATTGGGCGGGTGGAAGTACGGTATCTGGGCTTCCACTTGGGCAACGGGCAGGTGCATCCCCAAATTAACAAGACCGCAGCAATTGCGGCCTGCCCGAGGCCCAAGACCAAAAAGGGGGTGAGACAGTTCCTGGGGCTGGCTGGCTATTATTGTAGGTTTATACCTAATTATTCGGATGTCACCAGCCCGCTGACTGATCTCACTAAAAAGGGGGCACCAGATCCGGTCCAGTGGACGGAGCAATGCCAGCGGGCTTTCTCTAAGGTAAAGGCTGCACTGTGTGGGGGGCCACTATTACACTTCCCTGACTTTTCTCTCCCTTTTGTGTTGCAGACCGATGCGTCGGACAGAGGGCTGGGGGCGGTTTTGTCCCAGGAGGTGGAGGGGGAGGACCGCCCCGTCCTGTACATTAGCAGGAAGCTGTCAGTGCGTGAGGGGCGCTACAGCACGATTGAAAAAGAGTGTCTAGCGATCAAGTGGGCAGTCCTCGCCCTCCGTTACTACCTGCTGGGGCGCCCTTTCACCCTCTGTTCAGACCACGCACCCCTCCAGTGGCTCCACCGCATGAAGGATGCCAACGCGCGGATCACCCGTTGGTATCTGGCACTCCAACCCTTCAATTTCAAGGTGGTCCACAGGCCGGGGGCGCAGGTGGTCATGGCGGACTTCCTCTCCAGTCAAGGGGGGGGGAGTCGGCTGCAGGCCGGACGGCCGCCCGGCCTGGGTCCGGTGGTGGGGGTATGTGGCAGCAGGGGCGTGGTCAAGCGCCGGTCTGTGACAGGAGGGCGGAGTCAGGGAAGGTGAGTGGCAGAATCACTACACCTGAGTGCAATTAACCTGTGTTTGTGTGTCTTCCCAGTGACCGCGCCCTATATAAGGAGGGAGAGCAGACAGCAGAGGTGCTCATCCCGGAACAAGACACCTGGCGTGTGTGTGTCTGTTCGAGACTTTGTTACACTGAAAAGTGTAACAATAAACAATAATTTGAACCTGATCTCTGTCCTGCCGTCCTCTGTGCTCCACCCACCTACTCCGAACTGCCACAGTATTTTTGGCCAATATTTTGCAACCATGGTCAATTTAGATCAAACTTTTGATAGAATCTACGGCCAGTCATTTTGCCCTGCCCCCGCCTCGCGCTCCGTCCGGTGCGGTAGTGATGTCCCATTGCTCACGCGCCGCAGCAGAGACCCGCGCGACCTTCAGCCGGTACAGTCGTTCTTTTACCACCGCCGTTATTCTCATTTTTCCGGTGTGTTCTTGATTTTTCCATTGTGTCCTATTGTCCTATTTCGCCATATCAAATACCCAAAATGTATCGTATTATTCATATTTAAGTGAATAATCAATTCAGTCATCATAACTTGGCATTTTTAACCCAAGCAATCAAAAAGAGGAAATTTATTCAATATTTTCACTCATCTGTGAAGGAGGGGCTTTAATTCTTCATGATGTACAGTGGTGCTTGAAAGTTTGTGAATCCTTTAGAATTTTCTATATTTCTGCATAAATATGACCTAAAACATCATCAGATTTTCACACAGGCCCTAAAAATAGATAAAGAGACCCCAGTTAAACAAATGAGACAAAAATATTATACTTGGCCATTTATTTATTGAGGAAAATGATCCAATATTACATATCTGTGAGTGGCAAAAGTATGTGAACTTCTAGGATTAGCAGTTAATTTGAAGGTGAAATTAGAGTCAGGTGTTTTCAATCAATGGGATGACAATCAGGTGTGAGTAGGCACCCTGTTTTATTTAAAGAACAGGGATCTATCAAAGTCTGATCTTCACAACACATGTTTGTGGAAGTGCATCATAGCACAAACAAAGGAGATTTCTGAGGACCTCAGAAAAAAGCTTTGTTGATGCTCATCAGGCTGGAAAAGGTTACAAAACCATCTCTAAAGAGTTTGGACTCCACCAATCCACAGTCAGACAGATTGTGTACAAATGGAGGAAATTCAAGACCATTGTTACCCTCCCCAGGAGTGGTTGACCAACAAAGATCACTCCAAGAGCAAGGCATGTAATAGTCGGTGAGGTCACAAAGGATCCCAGGGTAACTTCTAAGCAACTGAAGGCCTCTCTTACATTGGTTAATGTTCATGAGTCCACCATCAGGATAACACTGAACAACAAATGGTGTGCATGGCAGGGTTGCAAGGATAAAGCCACTGTTCTCCAAAAAGAACATTGCTGCTCGTCTGCAGTTTGCTAAAAGTCACATGGACAAGCCAGAAGGCTATTGGAAAAATGTTTTGTGGATGGATGAGACCAAAATAGAACTTTTTGGTTTAAATGAGAAGCATTATGTTTGGAGAAAGGAAAACACTGCATTCCAACATAAGAACCTTATCCCATCTGTGAAACATGGTGGTGGTGGTAGTATCATGGTTTGGGTCTGTTTTGCTGCACCTGGGCCAGGACGGCTTGCCATCATCGATGGAACAATGAATTCTGAATTATACCAGTGAATTCTAAAGGAAAACGTCAGGACATCTGTCCATGAACTGAATCTCAAGAGAAGGTGGGTCATGCAGCAAGACAACAACCCTAAGCACACAAGTTGTTCTACCAAAGAATGGTTAAAGAAGAATAAAGTTAATGTTTTGGAATGGCCAAGTCAAAGTCCTGACCTTAATCCAATTGAAATGTTGTGGAAGGACCTGAAGTGAAGTGCTCTTTGTTTAACTGGGTTCTCTTTATCTACTTTTAGGACTTGTGTGAAAATCTGATGTTTTAGGCCATATTTATGCAGAAATGTAGAAAATTCTAAAGGGTTTACAAACTTTCAAGCACCACTGTTATTTTATATGTAAATCAATTTTACAAAAGCATTTGAATTGTAATAAAAAAAAATTCCACAGTGGAGGCCAGATAAAGCAAGATGCTATCTTCATTCTTATTAAACATGACAAAAGAAACATTGAGTATAAGGTAAATGCAAAAAAAAAAAGTAAAATTAGAAAATTTATTTTTTGACGATAATGTCCCAAATGAGAGACCAGTTTCTGAGACGGACCCATATACGTACACATACACACACCTAATGTTATTACCTCATTTCACCATTTTTGTGCCTTGATTTGTTAAACTGCTGCTAGTATTATTGAATGTACCGGATCAGTATTATCCTCTCTTGATTTTGTCATTTTAATAAATTAAATATTTACAAGAAACTGTGTCTTGTCTGTTTTGCTGCAATATTACTTGAAGCTATCTTCTGCCATCAAAGAAATCACATTGCCTTAATTGATCTAGTGTATCACTAGAGTAATTCATTAATTAATTTAATAATTAATGGAAATATTGATTAGTAAATACCCCGCCTCTCACCCATAGTCAGCTGGGATAGGCTCCAGCTTGCCTGCAACCCTGCACAGGAAAAGCAGCTACAGATAATGGATGGATGGATGGATTGATTAGTAAAATTAATTTTATGGACTGATATTTTGAGACTGATATTTTATAAGACTGATTTAATAGCATAATTGCACCTACATAATTTTGGTGCCTCATGTGAGTGCAGTTTCACCAACATAATTTTGGTGCACCGTGTGAGACATGGTACTATTGTACCTACATCTTTAAAAAAATATATATATTTTGATTGTTACTTATCTTCACATTAATTTAATTAATAGCATGCATAACTATTGTCTTTGTATTTAGTTCCAGCTACAGTAGGATCAAAATTTATTCTACTAATGTCAAATTTAGCTAGTAAATTTTTCTTTCATACGAAAAATCCTTCTTTTTTAGTGTGTAAGTGTGTAGTGTGTAGTACTGAACAAAAGTGGTCCAAGGAAGGACAACCAGTGAACCGGCGACAGGGTCATGGATATCGAAGGCTCACTGAGGCTAGAACATATGGTCCAATCCCACAGAAGAGCTACTGTAGCACAAACTGCTGAACAAGTGAATGCTGGCTAAAACAGTAAGGGGTCAGTGTGACCTTTTTCACCAGTTCCTGATATGCACTGGAACAATCAATGTTGCACTTTACCTGTTAGTTTTTGAATGTTATGGCTGATTGGTGTATATTCACACACAAGGGTGTGGTAAGTCAAACATACGTGGTCAGTTCAAATAAAGAAATGCATATATTCTTCTAAAATTGGTTAAGACATAGCAGCAGAAATGGAGACAGGAGTTCAGAGCACTGCCAAGTAAGAAGGGGACCTTGGGTGCAGAAGAATACACAAGAGTTTTGTTCGCCAGTTGGAACATCCTGTTGTGGGTGCAATTGGCCTTGAGAGATCAATCTCATTAAATCAGTCTCATTAATTAATACCATTAATTTTGGTGCTTAATAATAAATTACCAAACAGCTAAATTATGGTATATTCCAAATTATTATGATCACTACCAATGCAGCAATAATGTATTACTTACCGACACTACAGCCAATAGCACTCTGAAGGCAATTTGGAATTCTTTGAGATTGTGTGACTTTGAGTATATAGGAGCAACAAATAAACACACAGTTTAACAGAATAATTGAATTTATTATAATAATGATGTACATTCAATAAAGTCAGCAGATATATACATATAAGCAAGCATAAACGGTGTGTGTGTTATGTGTGTGAGAGTGATGTGTGAGAGTGATTGGAATCTTATCTGAGGTATGTGTGTGTGTGTGTGTGTGTGTGTGTTATCTGAGGTGTGGGGGTCACCACGTGGCTTGAAACAAAAGAATTAGCCCTGGTTGCTAGCTAATAAGACAAAGGAATTAGCCGTGGTGGCTAACCCACTCCCTATAACATTACCAAATTCACTGAAATCTTGATGAGGTCAAAATATGTGTAATAAGGAAATTAAGGATGTTAGTAAGGATAGAAGAGAGCTTGCACAACTTATCTTTTAAAACAACACAGAGAGAGAGCCATGTAGAACTCAAGAATAAATATGCACAATTTAAACAGTTCCTGAGTTTAAATTCACACTACTTCATAAAGCTAGTTCCTAAGACTAATTTTGCCCAAAATGCCAGTCGTACTTCCAGTATCTTGCTTCTATGCAAAAATGCAGATATGTTCCGAAATTTTTGGAGTTCACAGAGCTCGTGGAGGCTTCTGTAAAAGCGCAGAGAATTTCTTGGTCCGAACTTCAGCGTTCGTGAGGAAAAGTCTCTGATCAAACAATGTGCACAGCGATTAAGTCAGAAGGAATCCGGTCGCTTCTAACTTTTAATTAACTGCTTGGGCTGCAGTCGTAACGTTACTTATAATGAACAAATAAAAACCGGTTGTAACTCAATCTGAGTGAGATGGCGCGATTTAAGTAGTTTTACCGTGGCCAGTCGTAAACAAAAACATGCTGAGTTTCTTTTTCTGCCAGGCAGACATCTTTGTCTTGGATGTTCTGATGAGCGGGTATCTCTTTGTGTCTGTAGGACGCGCCGGTCCATGACGAGAGAGTGCCTCTTTATGTCAGTGTGATCCAAGTCATATCTGCGCCAAAAGAGACCGAGTTGGGAGTTTCTGGGTCACTTATAGAGTCATGGAGGAAGTGACATAGGTAATCCCGCCCAGGCATGACGTAGGTCATCACGGAAGTTGGTTGATGGGATCTGTAGTCCTTAGAAGGTAGGTGGCTGTACCTACATTGTGTTTAAGAAAAAACAAACAAACAGAGAAGCAGGTGTGCCCCAAATATTAATCTTATCAAAGTCCAAACCTGTTCCAGCATGACGATGCTCCTTTGTGTGTGAAGGTTGGAGTGAAGAACTTGAGTGTCCTGCACAGAGCCCTGACTGAACTCAACCCCACTGAACACCTTTGGGATGAATTGGAACTGGAGCCTCAACATCCCAACCTCAGGGTCTAATCTCCCTAATGAACACAAATCCCTACAGCCACACCCCAAAATCTAGTGGCGAGACGAGAGAATCTAGTAGAGCTGATTATAACAGGAAAATGGAATAACCTCATATTAAAGCGCATTATTTTGGAATGGAATGTTCAACACATTGGGTGTCCACATACTTTTGGCCATATGGTGTATGTCTGTTTCATATGTCTCTCATGTTATAACAAATGTGTCCATCTCTCCCCCCAAAAAAAAAGTGGGAAAGGAGGAGGGTGCAGAGGGAAGACTATCAGGAAGAGCCAGTCCTGATTTACACCATCCAAACAGTAACAACATCTTCATTTCCAGCACACATTCGACATTTTATATTTAATCTTGATTTAGTGTAATTTTAAAAAGTAGAGTGGTGCCATTTGTTAGCTTCTTGTTCATCACCTGCACTGCTAAACCTCTTCTAAACTCCACTCTCCCAAAAGCTTGCATAGAATTACTATTAACATCAGGCCCATGATTTTACTGATCAAATGCTGCTGTTCGTGGGGTGGGGGATTAATGGGCAGGGTAGCGCAGGTTGGGGCGGTTAATGGACGGCGTGGGTGAAAACATGGCACCTGTTGTTTTATGATAAGTAAGCGTGAATCTACACCCCTCTGTGATGCTGTACAAAGAATTTGTCTTCTGTTTTGTATTTGTTTGTCGTCTTTATGACCTGGCTAATCTTTTGAAGGATCATCACTATTCACTCACCATACACTTTAATAGGAACACCTGCACAACGCCATTGACAATGGGCTACAACAGCGTGGCTTCATAGACACAGAGTGCGTGTGCTTGACTGGCCTGCTGCCAGTTCAGATCTCTCTCCTATTGAGAATATATGGCTCATCATGAAGAGGAGACTCAGACAATGGAGACCATGGACTGTTGAACAACTGAAGTCTTGTATCAAGCAAGAATGGACAAAATTTCAAACTGCAAAACTACAATAATTAATATCCTCAGATCCCGGCACGGTGGTGTAGTGGTTAGCACTGTCGCCTCACAGCAAGAAGGTTCTGGGTTTGAACCCAGCGGCCAACAGGGGCCTTTCTGTGTGGAGTTTGCATGTTCTCCCTGTGTCTGCGTGGGTTTCCTCCGGGTGCTCCGGTTTCCCCCACAGTCCAAAGATATGCAGTTAGGTTAACGTGGGGCGGCCTTGAGTGAGGTACCGAACCCCTGACTGCTCCCCGGGTGCTCTAGTGTAGCTGCCCACTGCTCTGTGTGTGTGTGTGTGTGTTCACTGCTTCAGATGGGTTAAATACAAAGGATGAATCTGACTGTGCTTGCAGTATGCATGTGACAAATAAAGGTTTCTTCTTCCCATACAATTAAAAAGTGTTAGTAAAGGAAAGGCGATGGAACACAGTGGTAATAATGCCTCTGTCCCAACTTTTTTGAGGGATGTTACAGGCATTAAATTCTAAATTTGTTTATATTTACAAAATACAATTAACTTGGTCAGTAAAACTATTGAAAATCTTTTCTTTGTACTTTGCTCAGTTTAATAAATGCTCAAGTGAATTAACAAATCACAGATTTTTGTTTTTATTGTATTTTTAAAAATATATAAACTTTTTCTACAAATGGGGTGAGTAATAAAAATATAGAAAAAACGAATTAGGTGTGTTCAAATTTTGGCTGGTCGTGCATATGTTGAGGTGGGGGTGGGGTTGTTCTGTCTCATGTATAAACATGGTGGGATGGTGGAATAAAATGGAGTTTTGATGATCGCCTTGATTATTTTCCTGGAACAGCATATACCCAAATTTTATTCCTCTTTTATTGCTCTAATTTAACAACAATTCTGATTTATTCAAGAATGGTACATTATTATTCTTATCCATGTATAATTACAATTAGTGTTGTGGAACATTTGTGAAGTTAGTTCCTGTGGTCACTGATGTTATAGCAGATATAAACACTGCTATAAACATATACGGTAAGCTCTCTCTTGAAGTTAAAACAAAAAACCTCACAGCTTCATGTTACTGAGAAACTGTAAAGAAGTATAAACTCCTCTGTCCTGAAGATGGAGGAAAGCTTAGTTCCAGCTTAACGTCTGACTGTTACAAAGCGCTGACACTGGAGACTCCTTCCAGAAATGATACACACAGACAAACACCTCCTTCACAGACACAAACCTCCTTCACACAGACACACACCTCCTTCACGCAGACACACACCTCCTTCACGCAGACACAAACCTCCTTCACGCAGACACACACCTCCTTCACGCAGACACACAGCTCCTTCACGTAGACACACACCTCCTTCACGCAGACACACACCTTCACGCAGACACACAGCTCCTTCACGTAGACACAGGCCTCCTTCACGCAGACACACACCTCCTTCACGCAGACACACACCTCCTTCACACAGACACACAGCTCCTTCATGCAGACACACACCTCCATCACGCAGACACACACCTCCTTCACGCAGACACACAGCTCCTTCACGTAGACACACAGCTCCTTCACGCAGACACACCCCTCCTTCACACAGACACACACCTCCTTCACGCAGACACACACCTCCTTCACGCAGACACACACCTCCTTCACGGAGACACACACCTCCTTCACGCAGACACACACCTCCTTCACGTAGACACACACCTCCTTCACACAGACACACACCACCTTCACGCAGACACACACATCCTTCACGCAGACACACAGCTCCATCACGTAGACACACACCTCCTTCACGCAGACACACACCTTCACGCAGACACACAGCTCCTTCACGTAGACACAGACCTCCTTCACGCAGACACACACCTCCTTCACGCAGACACATACCTCCTTCACACAGACACACAGCTCCTTCACGCAGACACACACCTCATTCACGCAGACACACACCTCCTTCACGCAGACACACACCTCCTTCACGCAGACACACAGCTCCTTCATGCAGACACATACCTCCTTCACACAGACACACACCTCCTTCACACAGACACATACCTCGTTCACGCAGACACACACCTCCTTCACACAGACGCACGCCTCCTTCACACAGACACACACCTCCTTCACGCAGACACACACCTCCTTCACGCAGACACACACCTCCTTCACGCAGACACACAGCTCCTTCACGCAGACACACACCTCCTTCACGCAGACACACAGCTCCTTCACGCAGACACACACCTCCTTCACGCAGACACACAGCTCCTTCACGTAGACACACACCTCCTTCACGCAGACACACACCTTCACGCAGACACACAGCTCCTTCACGTAGACACAGGCCTCCTTCACGCAGACACACACCTCCATCACGCAGACACACACCTCCTTCACACAGACACACAGCTCCTTCACGCAGACACACACCTCCTTCACGCAGACACACACCTCCTTCACGCAGACACACACCTCCTTCACGCAGACACACAGCTCCTTCACGTAGACACACAGCTCCTTCACGCAGACACACACCTCCTTCACGCAGACACACACCTCCTTCACGCAGACACACACCTCCTTCACGCAGACACACACCACCTTCACGCAGACACACACCTCCTTCACGCAGACACACAGCTCCTTCACGTAGACACACACCTCCTTCACGCAGACACACACCTTCACGCAGACACACAGCTCCTTCACGTAGACACAGACCTCCTTCACGCAGACACACACCTCCTTCACGCAGACACACACCTCCTTCACGCAGACACACAGCTCCTTCACGCAGACACACACCTCATTCACGCAGACACACACCTCCTTCACGCAGACACACAGCTCCTTCACGCAGACACATACCTCCTTCACGCAGACACACGCCTCCTTCACACAGACACATACCTCGTTCACGCAGACACACACCTCCTTCACACAGACGCACGCCTCCTTCACACAGACACACACCTCCTTCACGCAGACACACACCTCGTTCACGCAGACACACAGCTCCTTCACGCAGACACACACCTCCTTCACGCAGACACACAGCTCCTTCACGCAGACACACACCTCCTTCACGCAGACACACACCTCCTTCACGCAGACACACACCTCCTTCACGCAGACACACAGCTCCTTCACGCAGACACACACCTCCTTCAGACAGACACATGCCCCCTTCACACAGACACAAACCTCCTTCACGTAGACACACACCTCCTTCACACAGACACACATCTCCTTCACGCAGACACACAGCTCCTTCATGCAGACACGCACCTCCTTCACGCAGACACGCACCTCCTTCACACAGACACGCACCTCCTTCATGCAGACATGCACCTCCTTCATGCAGACACCCACCTACGTCACGCAGACACCCACCTCCTTCACGCAGACATGCACCTCCTTCACGCAGACATGCACCTCCTTCACGCAGATACGCACCTCCTATACGCAGACATGCACCTCCTTCAAGCAGACACACACCTCCTTCACTCAGACACACACCTCCTTCACGCAGACACACAACTCCTTCATGCAGACACACCTCCTTCATGTAGACATACACCTCCTTCACGTAGACATACACCTCCTTCATGCAGACACACAACTCCTTCACACAGACACAGACCTCCTTCACGCAGACACACACCTCCTTCACGCAGACACACACCTCCTTCACGCAGACACACACCACCTTCACGCAGACACACACCTCCTTCACGCAAACACACACCTCCTTCACGCAGACACACACCTCCTTCACGCAGACAAACACCTCCTTCACGCAGACATACACCTCCTTCACGCAGATACACAGCTCCTTCACGTAGACACACACCTCCTTCACACAGACACATAGCTCCTAACGCAGACACACACCTCCTTCATGCAGACACACACCTCCTTCACACAGACACACAGCTCCTTCACGCAGACACACCCCTCCTTCACACAGACACACACCTCCTTCACGCAGACACACACCTCCTTCACGCAGACACACACCTCCTTCACGGAGACACACACCTCCTTCACGCAGACACACACCTCCTTCACGTAGACACACACCTCCTTCACACAGACACACACCACCTTCACGCAGACACACACATCCTTCACGCAGACACACAGCTCCATCACGTAGACACACACCTCCTTCACGCAGACACACACCTTCACGCAGACACACAGCTCCTTCACGTAGACACAGACCTCCTTCACGCAGACACACACCTCCTTCACGCAGACACATACCTCCTTCACACAGACACACAGCTCCTTCACGCAGACACACACCTCATTCACGCAGACACACACCTCCTTCACGCAGACACACACCTCCTTCACGCAGACACACAGCTCCTTCATGCAGACACATACCTCCTTCACACAGACACACGCCTCCTTCACACAGACACATACCTCGTTCACGCAGACACACACCTCCTTCACACAGACGCACGCCTCCTTCACACAGACACACACCTCCTTCAGGCAGACACACACCTCCTTCACGCAGACACACACCTCCTTCACGCAGACACACAGCTCCTTCACGCAGACACACACCTCCTTCACGCAGACACACAGCTCCTTCACGCAGACACACCCCTCCTTCACGCAGACACACACCTCCTTCACGCAGACACACACCTCCTTCACACAGACACACAGCTCCTTCACGCAGACACACACCTCCTTCACGCAGACACACAGCTCCTTCACGCAGACACACACCTCCTTCACGCAGACACACACCTCCTTCACGCAGACACACACCTCCTTCACGCAGACACACACCTCCTTCACGCAGACACACAGCTCCTTCACGCAGACACACACCTCCTTCAGACAGACACATGCCCCCTTCACACAGACACAAACCTCCTTCACGTAGACACACACCTCCTTCACACAGACACACATCTCCTTCACGCAGACACACAGCTCCTTCATGCAGACACGCACCTCCTTCACGCAGACACGCACCTCCTTCACACAGACACGCACCTCCTTCATGCAGACATGCACCTCCTTCATGCAGACACCCACCTACGTCACGCAGACACCCACCTCCTTCACGCAGACATGCACCTCCTTCACGCAGACATGCACCTCCTTCACGCAGATACGCACCTCCTATACGCAGACATGCACCTCCTTCAAGCAGACACACACCTCCTTCACTCAGACACACACCTCCTTCACGCAGACACACAAGTCCTTCATGCAGACACACCTCCTTCATGTAGACATACACCTCCTTCACGTAGACATACACCTCCTTCATGCAGACACACAACTCCTTCACACAGACACACACCTCCTTCACGCAGACACACACCTCCTTCACGCAGACACACACCTCCTTCACGCAGACACACACCACCTTCACGCAGACACACACCTCCTTCACGCAAACACACACCTCCTTCACGCAGACACACACCTCCTTCACGCAGACAAACACCTCCTTCACGCAGACATACACCTCCTTCACGCAGATACACAGCTCCTTCACGGAGACACACACCTCCTTCACACAGACACATAGCTCCTAACGCAGACACACACCTCCTTCATGCAGACACACACCTCCTTCACACAGACACACAGCTCCTTCACGCAGACACACCCCTCCTTCACACAGACACACACCTCCTTCACGCAGACACACACCTCCTTCACGCAGACACACACCTCCTTCACGGAGACACACACCTCCTTCACGCAGACACACACCTCCTTCATGTAGACACACACCTCCTTCACACAGACACACACCACCTTCACGCAGACACACACATCCTTCACGCAGACACACAGCTCCATCACGTAGACACACACCTCCTTCACGCAGACACACACCTTCACGCAGACACACAGCTCCTTCACGTAGACACAGACCTCCTTCACGCAGACACACACCTCCTTCACGCAGACACATACCTCCTTCACACAGACACACAGCTCCTTCACGCAGACACACACCTCATTCACGCAGACACACACCTCCTTCACGCAGACACACACCTCCTTCACGCAGACACACAGCTCCTTCATGCAGACACATACCTCCTTCACACAGACACACGCCTCCTTCACACAGACACATACCTCGTTCACGCAGACACACACCTCCTTCACACAGACGCACGCCTCCTTCACACAGACACACACCTCCTTCACGCAGACACACACCTCCTTCACGCAGACACACACCTCCTTCACGCAGACACACAGCTCCTTCACGCAGACACACACCTCCTTCACGCAGACACACAGCTCCTTCACGCAGACACACCCCTCCTTCACGCAGACACACACCTCCTTCACGCAGACACACACCTCCTTCACACAGACACACAGCTCCTTCACGCAGACACACAGCTCCTTCACGCAGACACACACCTTCACGCAGACACACAGCTCCTTCACGTAGACACAGGCCTCCTTCACGCAGACACACACCTCCTTCACGCAGACACACACCTCCTTCACACAGACACACAGCTCCTTCACGCAGACACAAAGCTCCTTCACGCAGACACACACCTCCTTCACGCAGACACACACCTCCTTCACGCAGACACACAGCTCCTTCACGTAGACACACAGCTCCTTCACGCAGACACACACCTCCTTCACGCAGACACACACCTCCTTCACGCAGACACACACCTCCTTCACGCAGACACACACCTCCTTCACGTAGACACACACCTCCTTCACACAGACACACACCACCTTCACGCAGACACACACCTCCTTCACGCAGACACACAGCTCCTTCACGTAGACACACACCTCCTTCATGCAGACACACACCTTCACGCAGACACACAGCTCCTTCACGTAGACACAGACCTCCTTCACGCAGACACACACCTCCTTCACGCAGACACATACCTCCTTCACGCAGACACACAGCTCCTTCACGCAGACACACACCTCATTCACGCAGACACACACCTCCTTCACGCAGACACACAGCTCCTTCACGCAGACACATACCTCCTTCACACAGACACACGCCTCCTTCACACAGACACATACCTCGTTCACGCAGACACACACCTCCTTCACACAGACGCACGCCTCCTTCACACAGACACACACCTCCTTCACGCAGACACACACCTCGTTCACGCAGACACACAGCTCCTTCACGCAGACACACACCTCCTTCACGCAGACACACAGCTCCTTCACGCAGACACACACCTCCTTCACGCAGACACACACCTCCTTCACGCAGACACACAGCTCCTTCACGCAGACACACACCTCCTTCAGACAGACACATGCCCCCTTCACACAGACACACACCTCCTTCACGTAGACACACACCTCCTTCACACAGACACACATCTCCTTCACGCAGACACACAGCTCCTTCATGCAGACACGCACCTCCTTCACGCAGACACGCACCTCCTTCACACAGACACGCACCTCCTTCATGCAGACATGCACCTCCTTCATGCAGACACCCACCTACGTCACGCAGACACCCACCTCCTTCACGCAGACATGCACCTCCTTCACGCAGACATGCACCTCCTTCACGCAGATACGCACCTCCTATACGCAGACATGCACCTCCTTCAAGCAGACACACACCTCCTTCACTCAGACACACACCTCCTTCACGCAGACACACAACTCCTTCATGCAGACACACCTCCTTCATGTAGACATACACCTCCTTCATGCAGACACCCACCTACGTCACGCAGACACCCACCTCCTTCACGCAGACATGCACTTCCTTCACGCAGACATGCACCTCCTTCACGCAGATACGCACCTCCTATACGCAGACATGCACCTCCTTCAAGCAGACACACAGCTCCTTCACGCAGACACACAGCTCCTTCACGCAGACACACACCTCCTTCACGCAGACACACACCTCCTTCACGCAGACACACAGCTCCTTCACGTAGACACACAGCTCCTTCACGCAGACACACACCTCCTTCACGCAGACACACACCTCCTTCACGCAGACACACACCTCCTTCACGCAGACATGCACCTCCTTCACGCAGACATGCACCTCCTTCAAGCAGACACACAGCTCCTTCACGCAGACACACAGCTCCTTCACGCAGACACACACCTCCTTCACGCAGACACACACCTCCTTCACGCAGACACACAGCTCCTTCACGTAGACACACAGCTCCTTCACGCAGACACACACCTCCTTCACGCAGACACACACCTCCTTCACGTAGACACACACCTCCTTCACACAGACACACACCACCTTCAGGCAGACACACACCTCCTTCACGCAGACACACAGGTCCTTCACGTAGACACACACCTCCTTCACGCAGACACACACCTTCACGCAGACACACAGCTCCTTCATGTAGACAAAGACCTCCTTCACGCAGACACACACCTCCTTCACGCAGACACATACCTCCTTCACGCAGACACACAGCTCCTTCACGCAGACACACACCTCATTCACGCAGACACACACCTCCTTCACGCAGACACACAGCTCCTTCACGCAGACACATACCTCCTTCACACAGACACACGCCTCCTTCACACAGACACATACCTCGTTCACGCAGAAACACACCTCCTTCACACAGACGCACGCCTCCTTCACACAGACACACACCTCCTTCACGCAGACACACACCTCGTTCACGCAGACACAGAGCTCCTTCACGCAGATACACACCTCCTTCACGCAGACACACAGCTCCTTCACGCAGACACACACCTCCTTCACGCAGACACACACCTCCTTCACGCAGACACACAGCTCCTTCACGCAGACACACACCTCCTTCAGACAGACACATGCCCCCTTCACACAGACACACACCTCCATCACGTAGACACACACCTCCTTCACACAGACACACATCTCCTTCACGCAGACACACAGCTCCTTCATGCAGACACGCACCTCCTTCACGCAGACACGCACCTCCTTCACACAGACACGCACCTCCTTCATGCAGACATGCACCTCCTTCATGCAGACACCCACCTACGTCACGCAGACACCCACCTCCTTCACGCAGACATGCACCTCCTTCACGCAGACATGCACCTCCTTCACGCAGATACGCACCTCCTATACGCAGACATGCACCTCCTTCAAGCAGACACACACCTCCTTCACTCAGACACACACCTCCTTCACGCAGACACACAACTCCTTCATGCAGACACACCTCCTTCATGTAGACATACACCTCCTTCACGTAGACATACACCTCCTTCATGCAGACACACAACTCCTTCACACAGACACACACCTCCTTCACGCAGACACACACCTCCTTCACGCAGACACACACCTCCTTCACGCAGACACACACCTCCTTCACGCAGACACACACCTCCTTCACGCAGACACACACCTCCTTCACGCAGATACACAGCTCCTTCACGTAGACACACACCTCCTTCACACAGACACATAGCTCCTAACGCAGACACACACCTCCTTCATGCAGACACACACCTCCTTCACACAGACACACAGCTCCTTCACGCAGACACACAGCTCCTTCACGCAGACACACACTTCCTTCACGCAGACACACACTTACTTCACACAGACACACAGCTCCTTCACGTAGACACACACCTCCTTCACGCAGACTCACACCTCCTTCAGACAGACACACGCCCGCTTCACAGAGACACAGAGCTCCTTCATGCAGACACACACCTCCTTCATGCAGACACACACCTCCTTCAGACAGACACACACCTCCTTCACACAGGCACACAGCTCCTTCACGCAGACACACACCTCCTTCACGCAGACACACAGCTCCTTCACTCAGACACACACCTCCTTCACGCAGACACGCACCTCCTTCACGCAGACACGCACCTCCTTCACGCAGACACCCACCTCCTTCATGCAGACATGCACCTCCTTCACTCAGACACACACCTCCTTCACGCAGGCACGCACCTCCTTCACGCAGACACGCACCTCCTTCACGCAGACACACACCTCCTTCACGCAGACATGCACCTCCTTCACTCAGACACACACCTCCTTCACGCAGGCACGCACCTCCTTCACGCAGACACGCACCTCTTTCACGCAGACACACACCTCCTTCACGCAGACACACACCTCCTTCACACAGACACACACCTTAACATAGACACACACCTCCTTCACGCAGACACACACCTCCTTCACACAAACACACACCTCCATCATGTAGACATACACCTCCTTCACGTAGACATACACATCCTTCATGCAGACACACACCTCCTTCACACAGACACACACCTCCGTCACGTAGACACACACCTTCACGCAGACACACACCTCCTTCACGCAGACACACACCCCCTTCACACAGACACACAGCTACTTCACGCAGACACACACCTCCTTCACGCAGACACATACCTCCTTCACACAGACACACACCTCCTTCACGCAGACACACAGCTCCTTAACGTAGACACACAGCTCCTTCACGCAGACACACACCTCCTTCACGCAGACACACGCCTGCTTCACACAGACACACGCCTCCTTCACGCAGACAAACACCTCCTTCACGCAGACACATGCCTCCTTCACACAGACACACACCTCCTTCACACAGACACACACCTCCGTCACGCAGACACACAGCTCCTTCACGCAGACACACAGCTCCTTCACGCAGACACACAGCTCCATCACGCAGACACACAGCTCCATCACGCAGACATGCACCTCCTTCATGCAGACACCCTCCTACTTCACGCAGACACCCACCTCCTTCACGCAGACATGCACCTCCTTCACGCAGACACGCACCTCCTTCATGCAGATACACACCTCCTTCACGCAGACATGCACGTCCTTCATGCAGACACACACCTCCTTCACTCAGACACACACCTCCTTCACGCAGACACACACCTTCACGTAGACACACACCTCCTTCACACAGACACACACCTTCACGCAGACACACACCTCCTTCACGCAGACACACACCTCCTTCAGGCAGACACACACCTCCTTGACACAGACACACACCTCCTTCACGTAGACATACACCTCCTTCACGCAGACAAACACCTCCTTCACACAGACACACACCTTCACGTAGACACACACCTCCTTCACGCAGACACACACCTCCTTCAAGCAGACACACAACTCCTTCACGCAGAGACACACCTCCTTGACACAGACACACACCTCCTTCATGTAGACATACACCTCCTTCATGCAGACACACACCTCCTTCACACAGACACACACCTCCTTCACACAGACACACACCTCTTTCACGTAGACATACACCTCCTTCACATAGACACAGACCTTCACGTAGACACACACCTCCTTCACGAAGACACACACCTCCTTCACGCAGACACACACCTCCTTCACACAGATACACCTCCTTCACGTAAACACACACCTCCTTCACGCAGACACACCTCCTTCATGCAGACACACCTTCACGCAGACACACACCTCCTTCACTCAGACACACACCTCCTTCACGCAGACACACAACTCCTTCATGCAGACACACCTCCTTCATGTAGACATACACCTCCTTCATGCAGACACCCACCTACGTCACGCAGACACCCACCTCCTTCACGCAGACATGCACTTCCTTCAGGCAGACATGCACCTCCTTCACGCAGATACGCACCTCCTATACGCAGACATGCACCTCCTTCAAGCAGACACACAGCTCCTTCACGCAGACACACAGCTCCTTCACGCAGACACACACCTCCTTCACGCAGACACACACCTCCTTCACGCAGACACACAGCTCCTTCACGTAGACACACAGCTCCTTCACGCAGACACACACCTCCTTCACGCAGACACACACCTCCTTCACGCAGACACGCACCTCCTTCACGCAGACATGCACCTCCTTCACGCAGACATGCACCTCCTTCAAGCAGACACACAGCTCCTTCACGCAGACACACAGCTCCTTCACGCAGACACACACCTCCTTCACGCAGACACACACCTCCTTCACGTAGACACACAGCTCCTTCACGCAGACACACACCTCCTTCACGCAGACACACACCTCCTTCACGTAGACACACACCTCCTTCACACAGACACACACCACCTTCACGCAGACACACACCTCCTTCACGCAGACACACAGGTCCTTCACGTAGACACACACCTCCTTCACGCAGACACACACCTTCACGCAGACACACAGCTCCTTCATGTAGACAAAGACCTCCTTCACGCAGACACACACCTCCTTCACGCAGACACATACCTCCTTCACGCAGACACACAGCTCCTTCACGCAGACACACACCTCATTCACGCAGACACACACCTCCTTCACGCAGACACACAGCTCCTTTCGCAGACACATACCTCCTTCACACAGACACACGCCTCCTTCACACAGACACATACCTCGTTCACGCAGAAACACACCTCCTTCACACAGACGCACGCCTCCTTCACACAGACACACACCTCCTTCACGCAGACACACACCTCGTTCACGCAGACACAGAGCTCCTTCACGCAGATACACACCTCCTTCACGCAGACACACAGCTCCTTCACGCAGACACACACCTCCTTCACACAGACACACAGCTCCTTCACGCAGACACACAGCTCCTTCACGCAGACACACACTTCCTTCACGCAGACACACACTTACTTCACGCAGACACACAGCTCCTTCACGTAGACACACACCTCCTTCACGCAGACTCACACCTCCTTCAGACAGACACACGCCCGCTTCACAGAGACACAGAGCTCCTTCATGCAGACACACACCTCCTTCATGCAGACACACACCTCCTTCAGACAGACACACACCTCCTTCACACAGGCACACAGCTCCTTCACGCAGACACACACCTCCTTCACGCAGACACACAGCTCCTTCACTCAGACACACACCTCCTTCACGCAGACACGCACCTCCTTCACGCAGACACGCACCTCCTTCACGCAGACACCCACCTCCTTCACGCAGACATGCACCTCCTTCACTCAGACACACACCTCCTTCACGCAGGCACGCACCTCCTTCACGCAGACACGCACCTCCTTCACGCAGACACACACCTCCTTCACGCAGACATGCACCTCCTTCACTCAGACACACACCTCCTTCACGCAGGCACGCACCTCCTTCACGCAGACACGCACCTCTTTCACGCAGACACACACCTCCTTCACGCAGACACACACCTCCTTCACACAGACACACACCTTAACATAGACACACACCTTCACGCAGACACACACCTCCTTCACACAAACACACACCTCCATCATGTAGACATACACCTCCTTCACGTAGACATACACATCCTTCATGCAGACACACACCTCCTTCACACAGACACACACCTCCGTCACGTAGACACACACCTTCACGCAGACACACACCTCCTTCACGCAGACACACACCCCCTTCACACAGACACACAGCTACTTCACGCAGACACACACCTCCTTCACGCAGACACATACCTCCTTCACGCAGACACACACCTCCTTCACGCAGACACACAGCTCCTTAACGTAGACACACAGCTCCTTCACGCAGACACACACCTCCTTCACGCAGACACACGCCTGCTTCACACAGACACACGCCTCCTTCACGCAGACAAACACCTCCTTCACGCAGACACATGCCTCCTTCACACAGACACACACCTCCTTCACACAGACACACACCTCCGTCACGCAGACACACAGCTCCTTCACGCAGACACACAGCTCCTTCACGCAGACACACAGCTCCTTCACGCAGACACACAGCTCCATCACGCAGACATGCACCTCCTTCATGCAGACACCCTCCTACTTCACGCAGACACCCACCTCCTTCACGCAGACATGCACCTCCTTCACGCAGACACGCACCTCCTTCATGCAGATACACACCTCCTTCACGCAGACATGCACGTCCTTCATGCAGACACACACCTCCTTCACTCAGACACACACCTCCTTCACGCAGACACACACCTTCACGTAGACACACACCTCCTTCACACAGACACACACCTTCACGCAGACACACACCTCCTTCACGCAGACACACACCTCCTTCAGGCAGACACACACCTCCTTGACACAGACACACACCTCCTTCACGTAGACATACACCTCCTTCACGCAGACAAACACCTCCTTCACACAGACACACACCTTCACGTAGACACACACCTCCTTCACGCAGACACACACCTCCTTCAAGCAGACACACAACTCCTTCACGCAGAGACACACCTCCTTGACACAGACACACACCTCCTTCATGTAGACATACACCTCCTTCATGCAGACACACACCTCCTTCACACAGACACACACCTCCTTCACACAGACACACACCTCTTTCACGTAGACATACACCTCCTTCACATAGACACAGACCTTCACGTAGACACACACCTCCTTCACGAAGACACACACCTCCTTCACGCAGACACACACCTCCTTCACACAGATACACCTCCTTCACGTAAACACACACCTCCTTCACGCAGACACACCTCCTTCATGCAGACACACCTTCACGCAGACACACACCTCCTTCACTCAGACACACACCTCCTTCACGCAGACACACAACTCCTTCATGCAGACACACCTCCTTCATGTAGACATACACCTCCTTCATGCAGACACCCACCTACGTCACGCAGACACCCACCTCCTTCACGCAGACATGCACTTCCTTCAGGCAGACATGCACCTCCTTCACGCAGATACGCACCTCCTATACGCAGACATGCACCTCCTTCAAGCAGACACACAGCTCCTTCACGCAGACACACAGCTCCTTCACGCAGACACACACCTCCTTCACGCAGACACACACCTCCTTCACGCAGACACACAGCTCCTTCACGTAGACACACAGCTCCTTCACGCAGACACACACCTCCTTCACGCAGACACACACCTCCTTCACGCAGACACGCACCTCCTTCACGCAGACATGCACCTCCTTCACGCAGACATGCACCTCCTTCAAGCAGACACACAGCTCCTTCACGCAGACACACAGCTCCTTCACGCAGACACACACCTCCTTCACGCAGACACACACCTCCTTCACGTAGACACACAGCTCCTTCACGCAGACACACACCTCCTTCACGCAGACACACACCTCCTTCACGTAGACACACACCTCCTTCACACAGACACACACCACCTTCACGCAGACACACACCTCCTTCACGCAGACACACAGGTCCTTCACGTAGACACACACCTCCTTCACGCAGACACACACCTTCACGCAGACACACAGCTCCTTCATGTAGACAAAGACCTCCTTCACGCAGACACACACCTCCTTCACGCAGACACATACCTCCTTCACGCAGACACACAGCTCCTTCACGCAGACACACACCTCATTCACGCAGACACACACCTCCTTCACGCAGACACACAGCTCCTTTCGCAGACACATACCTCCTTCACACAGACACACGCCTCCTTCACACAGACACATACCTCGTTCACGCAGAAACACACCTCCTTCACACAGACGCACGCCTCCTTCACACAGACACACACCTCCTTCACGCAGACACACACCTCGTTCACGCAGACACAGAGCTCCTTCACGCAGATACACACCTCCTTCACGCAGACACACAGCTCCTTCACGCAGACACACACCTCCTTCACACAGACACACAGCTCCTTCACGCAGACACACAGCTCCTTCACGCAGACACACACTTCCTTCACGCAGACACACACTTACTTCACGCAGACACACAGCTCCTTCACGTAGACACACACCTCCTTCACGCAGACTCACACCTCCTTCAGACAGACACACGCCCGCTTCACAGAGACACAGAGCTCCTTCATGCAGACACACACCTCCTTCATGCAGACACACACCTCCTTCAGACAGACACACACCTCCTTCACACAGGCACACAGCTCCTTCACGCAGACACACACCTCCTTCACGCAGACACACAGCTCCTTCACTCAGACACACACCTCCTTCACGCAGACACGCACCTCCTTCACGCAGACACGCACCTCCTTCACGCAGACACCCACCTCCTTCACGCAGACATGCACCTCCTTCACTCAGACACACACCTCCTTCACGCAGGCACGCACCTCCTTCACGCAGACACGCACCTCCTTCACGCAGACACACACCTCCTTCACGCAGACATGCACCTCCTTCACTCAGACACACACCTCCTTCACGCAGGCACGCACCTCCTTCACGCAGACACGCACCTCTTTCACGCAGACACACACCTCCTTCACGCAGACACACACCTCCTTCACACAGACACACACCTTAACATAGACACACACCTTCACGCAGACACACACCTCCTTCACACAAACACACACCTCCATCATGTAGACATACACCTCCTTCACGTAGACATACACATCCTTCATGCAGACACACACCTCCTTCACACAGACACACACCTCCGTCACGTAGACACACACCTTCACGCAGACACACACCTCCTTCACGCAGACACACACCCCCTTCACACAGACACACAGCTACTTCACGCAGACACACACCTCCTTCACGCAGACACATACCTCCTTCACGCAGACACACACCTCCTTCACGCAGACACACAGCTCCTTAACGTAGACACACAGCTCCTTCACGCAGACACACACCTCCTTCACGCAGACACACGCCTGCTTCACACAGACACACGCCTCCTTCACGCAGACAAACACCTCCTTCACGCAGACACATGCCTCCTTCACACAGACACACACCTCCTTCACACAGACACACACCTCCGTCACGCAGACACACAGCTCCTTCACGCAGACACACAGCTCCTTCACGCAGACACACAGCTCCTTCACGCAGACACACAGCTCCATCACGCAGACATGCACCTCCTTCATGCAGACACCCTCCTACTTCACGCAGACACCCACCTCCTTCACGCAGACATGCACCTCCTTCACGCAGACACGCACCTCCTTCATGCAGATACACACCTCCTTCACGCAGACATGCACGTCCTTCATGCAGACACACACCTCCTTCACTCAGACACACACCTCCTTCACGCAGACACACACCTTCACGTAGACACACACCTCCTTCACACAGACACACACCTTCACGCAGACACACACCTCCTTCACGCAGACACACACCTCCTTCAGGCAGACACACACCTCCTTGACACAGACACACACCTCCTTCACGTAGACATACACCTCCTTCACGCAGACAAACACCTCCTTCACACAGACACACACCTTCACGTAGACACACACCTCCTTCACGCAGACACACACCTCCTTCAAGCAGACACACAACTCCTTCACGCAGAGACACACCTCCTTGACACAGACACACACCTCCTTCATGTAGACATACACCTCCTTCATGCAGACACACACCTCCTTCACACAGACACACACCTCCTTCACACAGACACACACCTCTTTCACGTAGACATACACCTTCACATAGACACAGACCTTCACGTAGACACACACCTCCTTCACGAAGACACACACTTCCTTCACGCAGACACACACTTACTTCACGCAGACACACAGCTCCTTCACGTAGACACACACCTCCTTCACGCAGACTCACACCTCCTTCAGACAGACACACGCCCGCTTCACAGAGACACAGAGCTCCTTCATGCAGACACACACCTCCTTCATGCAGACACACACCTCCTTCAGACAGACACACACCTCCTTCACACAGGCACACAGCTCCTTCACGCAGACACACACCTCCTTCACGCAGACACACAGCTCCTTCACTCAGACACACACCTCCTTCACGCAGACACGCACCTCCTTCACGCAGACACGCACCTCCTTCACGCAGACACCCACCTCCTTCACGCAGACATGCACCTCCTTCACTCAGACACACACCTCCTTCACGCAGGCACGCACCTCCTTCACGCAGACACGCACCTCCTTCACGCAGACACACACCTCCTTCACGCAGACATGCACCTCCTTCACTCAGACACACACCTCCTTCACGCAGGCACGCACCTCCTTCACGCAGACACGCACCTCTTTCACGCAGACACACACCTCCTTCACGCAGACACACACCTCCTTCACACAGACACACACCTTAACATAGACACACACCTCCTTCACGCAGACACACACCTCCTTCACACAAACACATACCTCCATCATGTAGACATACACCTCCTTCACGTAGACATACACATCCTTCATGCAGACACACACCTCCTTCACACAGACACACACCTCCGTCACGTAGACACACACCTTCACGCAGACACACACCTCCTTCACGCAGACACACACCCCCTTCACACAGACACACAGCTACTTCACGCAGACACACACCTCCTTCACGCAGACACATACCTCCTTCACGCAGACACACACCTCCTTCACGCAGACACACAGCTCCTTAACGTAGACACACAGCTCCTTCACGCAGACACACACCTCCTTCACGCAGACACACGCCTGCTTCACACAGACACACGCCTCCTTCACGCAGACAAACACCTCCTTCACGCAGACACATGCCTCCTTCACACAGACACACACCTCCTTCACACAGACACACACCTCCGTCACGCAGACACACAGCTCCTTCACGCAGACACACAGCTCCTTCACGCAGACACACAGCTCCTTCACGCAGACACACAGCTCCATCACGCAGACATGCACCTCCTTCATGCAGACACCCTCCTACTTCACGCAGACACCCACCTCCTTCACGCAGACATGCACCTCCTTCACGCAGACACGCACCTCCTTCATGCAGATACACACCTCCTTCACGCAGACATGCACGTCCTTCATGCAGACACACACCTCCTTCACTCAGACACACACCTCCTTCACGCAGACACACACCTTCACGTAGACACACACCTCCTTCACACAGACACACACCTTCACGCAGACACACACCTCCTTCACGCAGACACACACCTCCTTCAGGCAGACACACACCTCCTTGACACAGACACACACCTCCTTCACGTAGACATACACCTCCTTCACGCAGACAAACACCTCCTTCACACAGACACACACCTTCACGTAGACACACACCTCCTTCACGCAGACACACACCTCCTTCAAGCAGACACACAACTCCTTCACGCAGAGACACACCTCCTTGACACAGACACACACCTCCTTCATGTAGACATACACCTCCTTCATGCAGACACACACCTCCTTCACACAGACACACACCTCCTTCACACAGACACACACCTCTTTCACGTAGACATACACCTTCACATAGACACAGACCTTCACGTAGACACACACCTCCTTCACGAAGACACACACCTCCTTCACGCAGACACACACCTCCTTCACACAGATACACCTCCTTCACGTAAACACACACCTCCTTCACGCAGACACACCTCCTTCATGCAGACACACACCTTCACGCAGACACACACCTCCTTCACGCAGACACATACCTCCTTCACACAGACACACGCCTCCTTCACACAGACACATACCTCGTTCACGCAGACACACACCTCCTTCACACAGACGCACGCCACCTTCACACAGACACACACCTCCTTCACGCAGACACACACCTCGTTCACGCAGACACACAGCTCCTTCACGCAGACACACACCTCCTTCACGCAGACACACAGCTCCTTCACGCAGACACACACCTCCTTCACGCAGACACACACCTCCTTCACGCAGACACACACCTCCTTCACGCAGACACACAGCTCCTTCACGCAGACACACACCTCCTTCAGACAGACACATGCCCCCTTCACACAGACACACACCTCCTTCACGTAGACACACACGTCCTTCACACAGACACACATCTCCTTCACGCAGACACACAGCTCCTTCATGCAGACACACACCTCCTTCACGCAGACACGCACCTCCTTCACACAGACACGCACCTCCTTCATGCAGACATGCACCTCCTTCATGCAGACACCCACCTATGTCACGCAGACACCCACCTCCTTCACGCAGACATGCACCTCCTTCACGCAGACATGCACCTCCTTCACGCAGATACGCACCTCCTATACGCAGACATGCACCTCCTTCAAGCAGACACACACCTCCTTCACTCAGACACACACATCCTTCACGCAGACACACAACTCCTTCATGCAGACACACCTCCTTCATGTAGACATACACCTCCTTCACGTAGACATACACCTCCTTCATGCAGACACACAACTCCTTCACACAAACACACACCTCCTTCACGCAGACACACACCTCCTTCACGCAGACACACACCTCCTTCACGCAGCCACGCACCTCCTTCACGTAGACACACACCTTCATGCAGACACACACCTCCTTCACACAGACGCACACCTCCTTCACACAGACGCACACCTCCTTCACGCAGACGCACACCTCCTTCACACAGACGCACACCTCCTTCACACAGACGCACACCTCCTTCACACAGACGCACACCTCCTTCACACAGACGCACACCTCCTTCACGCAGACGCACACCTCCTTCACACAGACGCACACCTCCTTCACGCAGACACACACCTCCTTCACGCAGACACACACCTTCACGCAGACACACACCTCCTTCATGCAGACACACACCTTCACGCAGACACACAGCTCCTTCACGTAGACACACACCTCCTGTACACAGACACACAGCTCCTTCACGCAGACACACACCTACTTCACACAGACACATATCTCCGTCACGCAGACACACACCTCCTTCACGCAGACACACAGCTCCTTCACGCAGACACACACCTCCTTCACACAGACACATACCTCCTTCACGCAGACACACACCTCCTTCACGCAGACACACACCTCCTTGACACAGACACACACCTCCTTCATGTAGACATTTACCTCCTTCACGTAGACATACACCTCCTTCATGCAGACACACACCTCCTTCACACAAACACCCACCTCCTTCATGTAGTCATACACCTCCTTCACATAGACACACACCTTCACATAGACACACACCTCCTTCACGCAGACACACACCTCCTTCACGCAGACACACACCTCCTTCACACAGACACACCTCCTTCACGCAGACACACACCTCCTTCACGCAGACACACCTCCTTCAAGCAGACACACACCTCCTTCACGCAGACACACACCTCCTTCACGTAGACACACCTTCACGCAGACACACACCTCCTTCACACAGATGCACACCTCCTTCACACAGACGCACACCTCCTTCAAGCAGATGCACACCTCCTTCACTCAGATGCACACCTCCTTCACGCCGACGCACACCTCCTTCACGCAGACACACACCTCCTTCACGCAGACACACACCTCCTTCACGCAGACACAGCTCGTTCATGTAGACACACACCTCCTTCACGCAGACACATACCTGCTTCACGCAGACACACACCTTCACACAGACACACAGCTCCTTCACGTAGACACACACCTCCTTTACAGAGACACACAGCTCCTTCACGCAGACACACACCTCCTTCACACAGACACATACCTCCTTCACGCAGACACACACCTCCTTCACGCAGACACACACATCTCCTTCACGCAGACACTCACCTCCTTCACACAGACACATACCTCCTCCACGCAGACACACACCTCCTTCACGCAGACACACAGCTCCTAAACGCAGACACACACCTCCTTCACACAGACACACAGCTCCTTCACACAGACACACACCTCCTTCATGCTGACACACACCTCCTTCACACAGACACATACCTCCTTCACGCAGACACACACCTCCTTCACGCAGACACAAAGCTCCTTCACGCAGACACACACCTCCTTCACACAGACACACAGCTCCTTCATGCAGACACACAGCTCCTTCAGACAGACACCCACCTCCTTCACACAGACACGCACCTCCTTCACGCAGACACGCACCTCCTTCACGCAGACATGCACCTCCTTCACGCAGACATGCACCTCCTTCACACAGACACACACCTTCACGTAGACACACACCTCCTTCACGCAGACACACACCTCCTTCACACAGACACATACCTCCTTCACGCAGACACACACCTCCTTCACGCAGACACACACATCTCCTTCACGCAGACACTCACCTCCTTCACAGAGACACATACCTCCTCCACGCAGACACACACCTCCTTCACGCAGACACACAGCTCCTTCACGCAGACACACACCTCCTTCACACAGACACACAGCTCCTTCACACAGACACACACGTCCTTCATGCTGACACACACCTCCTTCACACAGACACATACCTCCTTCATGCAGACACACACCTCCTTCACGCAGACACAAAGCTCCTTCACGCAGACACACACCTCCTTCACACAGACACACAGCTCCTTCATGCAGACACACACCTCCTTCAGACAGACACCCACCTCCTTCACACAGACACGCACCTCCTTCACGCAGACACGCACCTCCTTCACGCAGACACGCACCTCCTTCATGCAGACATGCACCTCCTTCACACAGACACACACCTTCACGTAGACACACACCTCCTTCACGCAGACACACACCTCCTTCACACAGACACACACCTCCTTCACGCAGACACACACCTCCTTCACGCAGACACACACCTTCATGCAGACACACACCTCCTTCACGCAGACACACACCTCCTTGACACAGACACACACCTCCTTCACGTAGACATACACCTCCTTCACGTAGACATACACCTCCTTCATGCAGACACACACCTCCTTCACACAGACACACACCTCCTTCATGTAGACATACACCTCCTTCACATAGACACACACCACCTTCATGCAGACACACAGCTCCTTCACACAGTCACACTCCTCCTTCACGTAGACACACACCTTCACGCAGACACACAGCTCCTTCACGCAGATGCACACCTCCTTCACACAGACACACACCTTCACGCAGACACACACCTCCTTCACACAGACACACACCTCCTTCACGCAGACACACACCTCCTTCATGCAGACATACACCTCCTTCATGCAGACACACAGCTCCTTCACACAGTCACACTCCTCCTTCATGCAGACACACACCTCCTTCATGCAGACACACACCTCTGGCACACTCACACACACAGCACCTTCACGAAGACACACACATCCTTCACGCAGACACACACCTCCTTCACGTAGACACACACCTCCTTCACGTAGACACACACCTCCTTCATGCAGACACACACCTCCTTCACGTAGACACATGCCTCTGGCTCAAATTCCTGTGGAAGGAAATTATTGTTTATTATTTATTTACATCCAACTATGCAGTATTTGTGCTTTATTTTTCTAGAACATCTGAAATGATCCATGTTTACAGATGAGTCTCCTCTAAACAGTCTGCTGAAATCTGAGGCACCTGACTGAAATAAAGCTGTGTCTCTGTCACCCACTCTGAATTTTTCGAGTTCAGTCTCAAATGAATCACAACCTTGTGGCAAACATTAAAAATAACCCCAAGCCTTCATGAGCACTGGAGAGAATTTACTTTAAATGTTTAGTGAAGGGGGGAAAGGGTGACTCCCCCCCCCCATACTTTATATAAACAGGAAGTGTGATGGAGTTACACCTTAAAGCTGATTATTTCCCTTGAACAGCACATGTCCCTACCTGTTATTTATTCCTCTAATACAGCAGCATTTGTCTGAAACCCATTCTATAAAATACACCTGGATCAATTACTGGAAGAATAACTGCCTCACTCTTCCTGTGCTGCTGTGTCTGTGCTTCATTTAGACTTAACACTGATCACCTCCCCAATACACACAGCTGAGAGTCGAACACATACACTATTCACACCGAACAACAGATCGGATGCTGAACAAAGCACTTCATATGGAAACATTTCAACTGATCCTGAAGATAAACTGATGAACGAGTGAATTAATGAGTAGCACAGACACTGAAATAAACAAAAACAAACAAAGTCTTGTGGGAGTCGACTCTCAGCTGTGAGTTAAAGGATTCGGCTCAGTGAATCGGTTCGTTGGTGAACGATGCCTCAGTCCACCGCGCTGAGAAACCGAAAGTATCTGTTCATCCCGAGAGCTCGACGCTCACAAGGCAAACAAAGAACAGCCAGCTTTCTCTGAACTATTTTCTCCTGAGGTAAGGTGTAATAAAGCTCTTTATGAAGGATTGTAAACTTTAATGAACATTAATAATCAATAATGGAGCACTTTTAGCAGATCCACATTTTCAGTTTCCTCAGATTTCAGCTGCGTCACAGGAACACACACACACACACACACACACACACACACACACACCACCGAAATGTAGAGTTTTCATGAAAGTAACTGATTAAACGAGATGACAGTGGTGTAAATATGAGCTTTATTCAGCATTGTGTTGACAGGAGCAGTGTTTAGCAGGAGAAGCGAATCAGCTCCAGGACTCTCACAGCTACTTCCTTATTTACAGTTTTTCACACAACATCTGCTTTTATCCAAGACATTTCTACAATAGAAAGTAGTTTCATTTATTCAGACATAATGAAATAAAATGTCAATTCTACAAGAACACAGTGCACAAAGTGCTCCAAACACTAGCTTGTTGTTGCTGATCTTTTCTTCTTCTTCTTCTTCTTCTTCTTCTTCTTATTATTATTATTATTATTATTATTATTACATGTTTTTCGGGATTGCTGATATTTGTTAATTAATCCAAATCTGTCACTCATCCCCATGTCAGATAATGACACCCTCTGGTTTAGGTCACATCCCAAACACACGAGTTACATCACCTCTTTAGGGAATGTGCTTTGGGTCACAGCCCTCGATTATCCCTGGAATGTGAACAAGCAAGCCACATTACACAATCATATTCTGTTCATCACCAGCAGGAACATTCCTGAACAAAACAGGGCAGAATTCACTAATCTTGCACACACAAGCTTCAAATTTAGCTTTAATTTTTGTATTTTCTTTTATTAGTATTTATATTTATTACTTTTATTATTTTGTATTATAATTTTGCAAGAAACGCTACAGATGTTAAGTAGGATTTATAAATTGTGTGTGTGTGTGTGTGTGTGTGTGTGTGTGTGTGTGTGTGTGTGTTAAACAGCTATAGAGCTCATCTACAGACTGATGAAGATGGTTCACACCGACAAAAAGTCAACTTCCTGTTTTAATTTCGTCTTGTTTGGAAAAGCAGGTTCAGGAAAAAGCGCAGCAGGAAACACAATATTGGGGCGAAAAGCTTTCACCTCAAAGAAAAGTCCCGTCTCTCTCACCCGAGATGTCACAATTGAACGTGGCACAATTTCTGGTGTCCCCATTACTGTTTACGACACTCCAGGATTCTTTAACACTGAGCTGAGTGAGGATGAGATCAGACAGAAATGTCAGAGCGTTTTCAGCTCATGTGAGTCAGAATCAGACTTCTGTACGTATCTGCTGGTCATCAGGGCAGACAGGTTCACTGAGGAAGAGCAGAAAGCTGTGCAGAAAGTCGAGATCATGTTAGGGCAAAATCGTATGGAGAAGACCTGGATCCTCTTCACTGGAGGAGATGAACTAGAGGAAGGGGCTCAGACCATAGAAGAATTTATCAGTGATACAGAACCTCTGAAGGAGCTGGTGAAGAGATACCATGGCAGATACCACGTCTTCAACAACAAGATAAAAAGTGCCTGTGAGCAAGTTAAACACCTTCTGGGGAAAGTTGCCATGAAATTAGCAAATACTGGTGAGTGATTTTTCTTCTTTTTAAATGATGCAACATTTTATAGTTTTAACATTTTGAAGATGATTTCTAAGCATTTTATTTTCCTCAAGCAGCACAACATCTGCGTAGAAAAAAGACAACACCAACAACAACAACCAGCAGCAGTTCTGACAGGAGGATTGTGCTGTTGGGGAAAACTGGAGCTGGCAAGAGTGCAACAGGAAACACCATCCTGGGAAAGAAATGTTTCAAATCTGACTTTAGTTTAAAGTCTGTCACCAGTGAGAGTAAAACTTGTGAGGGCCGTGTTGGAGACAGTAATGTGTGTGTGATCGATACTCCGGGTGTCTTTGACACGTCTGCTGATCCTGCTCAAATAGCTGCAGAAATAGTGAGGAGTATCAGTTTGTCCTCTCCAGGACCTCATGCTTTCCTCATTGTTCTGCAGTTGAGCAGGTTTACAGTTCAGGAAATGCAAATTATTGAGCAAATTGAAATGATGTTTGGAGAGGAAGTGAGGAAATATGCAATGGTTCTCTTCACTCATGGAGATCAGCTAAAGGGAAGAAACCTAGAGAAACTCATTAATGAGAATGAGGCTTTAAGTAAACTTGTCCAGCAGTGTGGAGGTGGATATCATGTCTTTAATAATAAAGAGAGAAGAAACAGAGAACAGGTCAGTGAGTTACTGCAGAAGATAGACAGAATGGTGGAGGAGAATGGAGGAACCTGTTACTCCAATGAGATGTTTGAGGAAGCAGCAAAATTCAAACAGGAGGAGGAGGAGAGGAAGAGGAGACAAGAAGAAGAAAGAAAACAAAGAGAGGAAGAACAAAGACAGAAAGAAATAGAAAAAGTAAAGCAAGAGATAGAGACAAGAGTAAGACGCGAAATAGAGGAAGAACAGATGAGAAAAGTGCAGTCAGAAAAGAAAGAAGGCCCAGTAGGGTTAGAAAAGAAAGACAGACAAACAGGAGAGAAAACAAACACACCTCCAAGCGAGATGGGAAACACTTCGCAAGCCAATACTGGGAATAAGACAAACCCTGATGATAACCGAAGTGATGGGAGATTTTTCAAGAAGAAGTGGTTGATTATTTTGTTAGCTGTAGTTGTAGGTGCAAGTGTAGGTGTAGGTTTAGGTGTAGGTTTAGGTTTAGCTGTATGTGTAGGTGCAGGTGTAGGTGCAGGTGTAGGTGCAGGTTTAAGTGCAGGTTTAGGTACAGGTGCAGGTTTAGCTCTTATGTAGAAAAAGTGGTAGGAGGTAAAATTGTTGGTGCTGCTGCTGACTTACAGAACTGAACATAAGATAAAACAATGGAGAGTTTATTTCATAAACAGTTTTAATAACATCTACAGTTTCTCACTCAACATTAGACAGTTATTGATTCACTGAAATCAGCTGAGTTCATGTCTTACACATCTTTGTGATTGTTTATTTGAAAGTGTGTAGATCTCTGATTAACATTTTCTATTCATCTTTCAGATACATGCATGTTTTTACTCCAAAGATTCTCAATTCCACAAACACTGGATTAATGTTCTTGTAATGACGAGTAAATGAGTTTATACAATCCTGTTTCCCTGGAATGACATTGTTAAAGCAAATTCTGTCACATCTTTATTTGATCACCACAGACTTTTACATAATAATAATAATAATAATGCATGTAAAATCAGTGAGCTCAGTTCTGTTGATATATTCTACTGTACTCTATATACAGTTGCTTTATTTTGTACTTTGCCAGGAGTATAATTACTTTATGACTGTATGTTGAAAAAAATGTGTGAATTCTGAAGATTTAAAGAACAAAGTAAAATATCTATCTATCTATCTATCTATCTATCTATCTATCTATCTATCTATCTATCTATCTATCTATCTATACAGTAAATTCCCCAGTGTTGAATTAACACTTTCAGAGTTCATTTGTGTCCAATTGGAGATAAACACAGTAGGGTGTTAAATCGACACTCTGGGTGTTAATTCAACACTGGGGATTTTACTGTGTATCTATCAGTACTACAAAATTGATATAATCCAGTAAATCTGTTGTCACAGTGATGATTTACAGAAATATTTATTTTGTTATATAAAGTGGTAAATTGGCACAGGTAGGTTACAGCAATATTGTAGATTACAAAATAAGGCAAGAAGATAATAAAGTAATCAGGTGTTTTCCACACAGCAGTGCATCAGTCAAAAGTCAGAGACCACGATGAAAACACACACAGAATGATGCAGTAAAAATAAATGAATGATCATTCCCATAGAACAGGAAAATGTAAACCTGAATATAGCCCACACTGAGATCAACAGCATTTCCATCCATCCATCCATCCATCCATCCAATCATCTGTAGCCACTTATCCTGTCTAAACTGATAAAACTACAATGGGATTCAAACTGAGTGTCACATTAACATTAAATCACATCCTCAGTATAAAATAACTGCCCGACATGGCTAAAACACAAAATATAACATTTAATGAGTATAATTATGTTTTTAAACTATTTTCCCCCAACCATAAACCTTTACATAACTCAAATGGGATTTAAGTTTGTTCACTTTAACCTCAGCGGAAGGTTCTTCCTCAGAAAGATGAGCATTTCAGCTTCTTAACGCATTTCAACATTTTCCAAGGAAACAAACTCTTGGACTTGATTGTAGCAAAGCTCCAAATGTTCAGATCAGTGCCTGAACGCCTGCTTTAACTCCTCATGTTCCTCTGTGTCATCTCATCTCATTATCTCTAGCCGCTTTATCCTTCTACAGGGTCGCAGGCAAGCTGGAGCCTATCCCAGCTGACTACGGGTGAAAGGCGGGGTACACCCTGGACAAGTCGCCAGGTCATCACAGGGCTGACACATAGACACAGACAACCATTCACACTCACATTCACACCTACGGCCAATTTAGAGTCACCAGTTAACCTAACCTGCATGTCTTTGGACTGTGGGGGAAACCGGAGCACCCGGAGGAAACCCACGCGGACACGGGGAGAACATGCAAACTCCGCACAGAAAGGCCCTCACCGGCCACGGGGCTCGAACCCGGACCTTCTTGCTGTGAGGCGACAGCGCTAACCACTACACCACCGTGCCGCATGATTCAGATTTCTCTTAGAAAATGATTTCTGAAAAGGATGACAGAGCCTCAAGCACTTCCAGTAGCTCAAGGTGCTATCAGACAGCTCCTCATCTCCTGCAGGTCTTCAAATGGGCTAACTCGAAGGATACAGTCCATAAACCCCACTGTGAATGTGTTTAGTAACTTGCAGATGCTGGTAGTCTGAGCTGGAGCCAAACACGACTTCCCTCATTAACAATTAACACTGCTGTTAGCGGCTGACATCACCATAAAAAAAACAATACACACTTTTCCTCACCACTCAGTGAAGCCTTTAACGATGGAAGCCTTGTATCCTTTAGAAAGTCCTTTTACACCTTAAATATACACTCTGGTTTAAGAGGGAAAAGGGAATAAGTAGGAGCTTCAGCGCTACGTGGACTGCGAGTCCTCACTCTCCCTCCATCTCCTGCTCTTCTCGAAGTGTGACTCCTTGCTTGTTTGAAACCACTCTATACATTCCAACTTTCTGAACTGAACATAGAATACTAATAGCTGGGGTTATGATTGAACCCAGGGCTTCATCTGCCTTCAGTTTCTTTCCAGTGTAAATGTTCAGAGTTTCTATGAGACGTGTTTATACAGTGTGTCCAGTCACTGCAGGCTGGACCACCAGCTCGACACTGTTTAACCACTGACAGGATGCAAAAACATGAGGAACTTCTGGAGTTGTATCATTTGAACGTGATAATTCAGCCAAATTTATTCTTTATTTTAGTGATAATCCATAATAATAATTACGTGTATAACGAAGGTAATGTCAATCCGATTCCTCAATAAAATTCCTGATCACCCCATATTGTATTATTATAAATTTAGCTGTGCCCTGAGAGTTGCAGTATATGGTGCAAATCCTCCAGTCAGTCCTCCCAACACTAAAAGTGGCATCTCATTTGAACCTGCATACACCACTGACGAACTAACTAAACCACTACAGATGGTAATAAACACTTTTTTCCACTGATAAGGAACATGAGGACACTCCTGATGATTGATGATGCAGGACGTCCTAAACGGACTCCTCTGGACCAGAACCAGTGCCTTTCCTGTGACGAGTCCTCCTGCTGCTTCTGCCGCCCCTAAACAACACCCGCGTAACCATGCCCACCTGTCTGCAGACATTTGACTCAACAGGAATCCAAAGACTACAGAGCAAAATAGAATGAAAAGCAACTCATCTGTCTGCAAAATGAGCCACCATTTTCCTTTTCTTTCATTGTAAATTAATTTCCACTCTCTCTCCTGTAGCTCTTGCTCTACGCTGCTAATTTCCATCTCTCCTTCAGCTCTGTTCTTATCTGCTCTTTCAGTCCCTGCTCCTGCCTTTTCCAGTTCTTCCTCCAGTTCTTTCCTTACACGCATCTCTGTCTCCCTTTTTACTCTCTCTAAATCCCTTTGGTGTTTTTTTCTAGCGCTCTCTAAACTCATTTCTCTCTGTTCTTCAGCTCTCCTCCGTGCCTCCTGCAGCATCTCCAGCACGTAGACGCCGTTTTCATTACCAGACACCATTCTGTCTATCATATCCAGGAGATAATAAACCTGATCTCTGTCTGCTGGAGCTTCATTGTTTAAAACAGTAAATCTCCCACCACAGAGAGTCACTAAATTCATCAAGGACTCGTTCTGTGAGATTAAGGTGCCCAGATCTACACAATGCAGCTGAAGCTCATCTCCGTGTGTGAACACAACTATTGTGTATCTCAACACTTCCTCTCCATAGGTCTGTTTAAACCGTGACACCGTTTCTGCCTCCTGCTTTGTAAATGTGGTGGGATTTAACACATAGAGAAACGCATGAACTCCTGGAGAAGATAACATCACACTCCTGTCTATCTCACTGACAAGATCTTCATGCGTTGAATGGAAAAAATCTGGAGTGTCTACAACAGTCACTGTGCAGCCTTCAATCACAGCACTCTCCTTCTGACATCGTCTGGTAACTGATGAAGATCCAGAAGTGCTCGTGAAGCTGGTCCTGCCGAGGATGGTGTTTCCCACAGCACTTTTTCCAACACCGGTTTTTCCAATTAAGGTGATCTGAACTTTGCTGAGACGAGACATGACTGTAGTCTGTGAAAATGGACAACAAGGTTTCTCATGAGGGGGAATTCAGGTACAAAACTCCTGTGACTGAAGCCTTACAGAGAGAACATGGCTGCATCTGAATACGCATACTTCCATACTATTAGTATGCAAAAAGCAGTGTGTAGGGTGTCCAAAAACTCAGGAGGCATTTAATTGCAGTCCAGTGGTACCTGGATGATCTACTACAGCCATAGTATGCATGTAATTCTATATAAGTTGACTTCCTTTTATATAATTAACTAAAAGACACTTCGTGTCTTAAAGTAATGACTGACTGTTATTTCTCTTTACTTAGTTGAGTGGTTCTTGACATAATATGGATTACTACAGTTGTCGAACAGGGCTATTTACTGTATTTTTATTATTTACTCTTTACTGGTTGACGGTGTCAAATGCATTAAGAAGGCAAGAAATTCCATTTTTGACAAGACACACCTGTTAATTGAGAAGCGTTCCAGGTGACTCCCTCATGAAGCTGGTTCAGAGAATGCCAACAGTGTGCAAAGCTGTTATCAAAGTAAATAGTGACGACTGTGAAGAATCTAAAAGATGAAACATTGTTTCTTAACACTTTTTTGTTTACCATATAATTCCATATGTTATTTCATAGTTTTGATGAGTTCAGTATTGTTCTACAACGTGGGAAAAAAATAAAAACATCGAATTTGAAGGTGTTTCCAAACTTTTGACTGGTACTATATATATATATGAAAAGAGATCAATTCAACCTCCTTAGGTACACACTACACACAGATTAAAACCTCTCTCTCTCTCTCTCATGTGCGCACACAAAATGTTTGAGGTGCAGAAATGTGTCTAATGTATATTACTAAATTAGTTAATCACTCGCCTAATGGAGTTAAATTTGATTAAAATGTGGTGATATCAATGTGACAGTCTGATATCCGTACGTAATTCCATAACATATTGAAATATATTCATAATGTTTCTTGTCTCATCATCTCATTATCTGTAGCCGCTTTATCCTGTCCTACAGGGTCGCAGGCGAGCTGGAGCCTATCCCAGCTGACTACGGGCGAAAGGCGGGGTTCACCCTGGACAAGTCGCCAGGTCATCACAGGGCTGACACATAGACACAGACAACCATTCACACTCACATTCACACCTACGCTCAATTTAGAGTCACCAGTTAACCTAACCTGCATGTCTTTGGACTGTGGGGGAAACCGGAGCACCCGGAGGAAACCCACGCGGACACGGGGAGAACATGCAAACTCCACACAGAAAGGCCCTCGCCGGCCACGGGGCTCGAACCCAGGCCTTCTTGCTGTGAGGCAACAGTGCTAACCACTACACCACCGTGCCGCCCCTAATGTTTCTTGTATATTTATTTAATAAATAACTCGATGTACTGAGAGTCCCTCGGAGGCGCCGTGTAGTCTGTGTATTTGGCTGTGAGCGAGTCGCTCTTTGTTTTGAAAAAGTGGTCTGGGTCTCTCATAAATTCCGAGCAAACTAAAGGACTACTTTCGCTACGATGTTCGGGAAGACCACGTTAGCTTGACGATGGAGCTAGCTCGATAGGGTATACATGCACAAAGTAGCTCGGCAGAAATCGCATAAACTAGGTCGTGTCGCTCAATTCCGAGAAATCAAGTTTGGTTCAATTTCAGCCGAATTAAGGTGTATACATGGCATTTTGAACTTCGATTTCAGTCAAGCAACGGCAGAAATTCGATTCTCTCTATGTGCATGTAAACGTAGTGAGTGATGTTTTCTGTAAATGTGAAAGCCACTCTTCCTTCAGGATCTCATCAGTAAACCATGCGCTGGGGATTTAGTTTAGTGAATAAACTGAACTCAGACCAGGTGCAACCTGATCCAACTGTAAAAGGAAGTGGACTTACAGTGGGCGGAGTCAGTGGGCCTGCACTGCAGCAGCTCTGAGAACAGCTTCTTCACCTGGTTCAACATTTCAGCGGTCAGTTTATACCGTCAGTGAAATAAACACACAACAGCCACTGAGGATTCCACTACAGTCAGCACTTACCGCGATATAACTCCGCACACTGAGCGAATGTTCGGGAACAGCTTCACCCCGTCAGCGCCATCTTACCGTCTGAAGTGTTTTACTGCACATTAACAGCAAAATGCCGGACTGCTTCTTACTTTCGGTTTCAGCTCCACGCTGTGGGAGGACAGTGTGGGGGCGTGGCCACGGGTAAACAAAGGCCGCCCCTGAAATGTGACTGGCCACCGTACATGACACCACAGACTCCTCCACTGTGATTGGCTACGAGGCACGCGAGAGGCGGGGATTTCCGCTTGAACCCGCCCTCTGTCTGCGACCCACAGAGACCCAGATGTTGAGTGGAAGCAGATGTGTGGACAGCAGCTGCACATGGTCACGGTTACATCTCATCATGAGCTGTGTGGAGTCAAATCTACACACCTTTAACCTGCAACCGCTGTGTCTTCATTTCTCTTATTTTTAAATATTCCTATAAAACTGAAAGGGTTCTGTTCCAGTCCTCTCTGGACTCTGTGTGCCACTTCTGCTTTAGAGTTCTTCTTGCTTTGGGCTTCCAGTGTTAATAAACACAATGAGGAATGATATCTGTCTTGTTCGGCCATCACACACCAAAAAAACACATATTTATAGAAATGTTGCTTTGTGGGTCTCCTGAACATACACTCAATAATCATTAAACAGGAAATGAGATTGGAACAGGATTAATAGTCTGATCCATTTGAGTTAATTTTACAGATGTCCCTTCAGGGTGAAGAGCCTGGTGGTGATGTTTAGTATGTGCCGCCCTCTAGTGGTCACTAATGAAACAGTAACTCCACCCAGTCATGATTCAGGTTCTGTGGTATCGGTGTTATCCTGACTGGAGTTTTGTGATTGTTTTGATTATTGTCATGTAATATTATTAACCACAGTAGCTGGTGCTTCACCCTCTGTCCCTCACCCGACTCCAGTCAAACACAGGTTTCCTAAAACTGCCCAAACTCCCTCCCAAAGCTCTGCTCAGTCTGTAGGCCCCTTCACAAACGATCTGAGAACACATAATATTCCGGCTGTGAGATCCAGTAGGATAATTATTTTGATGTTTGCTGAAATATATTGAAACATAGTGACTCAGTAATATTAGCTAGAGAGATAAAACAGATAAACTATCCACAGCACTAATGTGAAAACACAGTGAGTTTAGTCAGATGTTTACATACAGGGACGTGAATGTGATGGTAATTTTGGGCTTTCAGTGGTTTTTCTGAACTGTTCTTTTTCTATGGCAGAATGATTACAACACACATCTTTAATTAAAAAAAAATAATAATTTGGTGCACAAGTTTAAATTTATTTTGGGTTTCTGAAATCAACACAGGGTCAAAAATATCCATACAGTGACGCTGAAATTTCCACAATGTCTTAACTTGAACAAAAACAGTAAATAACAGTTTGTGAATTTATACACAATGTTTAAAGATGTAATTTCTATAATTATTTAATAATCTATTCTATTGTCTCTAGCTCTGGGTTCTCTGTGTGTGTTCAGGTGAGTTTTATGGTTTATTTCTTCTTCTTGGTGTTACAGCAGCCGGCATCCACAGCGTTGCATTACTGCTATCTACAGGTTTTCCTCCCATATTTTCTGTCATTTCATTTTAAAGCTGGTTTTCCAGTCCAGTTGTTCTTAAAAATATATAAATAACAATTTCCTTCCCTCAGCAGTGTCTCCATACTTTAATAATACTGTTGTCTACCCATCCTATTTCCTGTAGCTCTGTCCTCATTTCTTCCCTCTCAGATGTAAATTTCTTGCATGATGTAAGGATGCATGATGCTCAGCTGTCTCAGCTTCATGGCACTGATCACAGAGACCCGCTGGATGTTTTCCCATGATGTTAAGTGTACTGTTAAGCTTACTGTGTCCAATCCTCATCCTACTTATTATTATTGTTATTATTATTATTATCTCTTTCCAGTTCGACCCCCTGCTTCTCAACATACCGACTTTAGTCTGGATTGAGTGCAAGTGTCTCCACTTTGTTTTGTGATCCCATAACTCTTGCCACTGTTGATTTATTTCTCCACACTCTGCTTTTCCCTCTGATTCGGATCATTTGATGCTCACTTCAACAGTTTCTTTACTGACTGCTTCTTGTGCGAGCTTGTCTTTCTCGTTTCCCTGGATGCCTGAACGAGCTGGGACCCAAATGAAGGTAATATTTTCCCTTGCATAACCTGAATTAGTAAACAAGATTTCATACAACAGATCTTGATCATTTCTGGTTGAACCTGTATTAATGCTTGTAAGTGCTGACACAGAATCACTACATATTAATATATTTCTCCAGTCTACCTGTTCAGTCCATTCTAACGCCAACAATATGGCAAACAATTCTACCGTTTATACACTCAAACTTTCAGTTGTTCTCTTACTCATTTCCACCTGGTGACTGAGCACAGCAACTGCAGAACCTGCTGCATCTTATTGCAAATCCTTTGATCCATCTGTGATGATCTGAATACTCTCTCTCTCTCGCACAGACACACACATTAGATAGATAGATAGATAGATAGATAGATAGATAGATAGATAGATAGATAGATAGATCTTATAAGTATAATATTCACTGATTAGATCTGCATTCTTATTCATGAGCTTAATCCTCAATGATTCCAGATCTCCACATGGGGTTTTCTAACACCCAGACAGGTCTAACAGGCCACACCACAGTTAAACAAAACTCTTTTTCATACACTCCCAAATCTTTCACTCTTTGATTTCCTGTCCAGCCAAAGCTCTCTTTTTGTGTCCTCTCCTTCTCCCAGCATAATTGCAGAACCTTTTTTGTGGGATGGCCATCTCCATGTCCTCTTAGATTGATCCAGTAGTTGGCCGCTAGCTGGCTTGATATTTTTGACCCCGTCTTCGCCTGAATGGTTTTTCCATCGAGAAAATCCATAATCCAGTTCAACATTTTCCCTCCTATTTTCATTAAGTGCAGTTTAATTAGAAGCCCCTCTTTCCATAACATATCATACACTTTCTCAGCATCACAAATACCACAATCACTGTTTCTTACTGTCTCTTTATTTCCTTGAACTTTCTTTATTTCATCCTCTAGGTGCAGTATTGGATCCATAGTATTCCTACCTTTCCTAAATCCACTTTGGTACGTTGCCACCATACCTCTCTACTCCAAGATATACATTAACTTCTCGTTTATCATGCGCTCCATGAGTTTACAAATCTGTGACGTTGGAGCTATTGGTCTGTAGTTTCCAGGCTTGCTGGCATCTTTCCCAGGTTTCTTTATCGGAATAATTCTAGGTTCTTTCCAGCTCCTTGGCATTCTTCCCTCTTCCCATGGTTTGTTCTACAGCATCAGCAGCTTCTCCAGACTTTCTACACTTAGATGTTTTAACATGCTGTAGCATGTTCCGTCTTTTCCTGGTGCAGACTTTCCTGTTTTATCTCGTGCCCTCTTTAATTCTCCCATGCTAAAAGGGTCATTTTGCCCACCATCATTATTACTTTTCTCCATGGGATTTTCCCACTCAACATAAGAAACCTGACCTGCATTCATAGCACAGCCTTTGTCTCTATTCTGCTTACCTTAATACTTAATGTAATACTTCAGTTATGTTTCTCTCAAGTTGTACAACATTATACTAGATCATAACATCAAAATAACCCTGAGTTTAATTACTTAACATTATGGCAGTTATTTGTTACTCTCTAGTTCAATTTCTAAATTAAATCTCAACTGATATTACAATTAGTTTGTTCTAACAAAATATGTGCTGAGCATATATTAACAAAACGCAAATACAAACCATGAAAATATGAATTAAACTGGTTCAGCTTAACCAATATTTAAGTAAACAATAAAACATTACACAGTAACATTAAACAACCTTACTTTTTCAGTAAAATATGTATTTTCCCTTATTTTCCTTTCAGAACACAATGTCTATAGAGTGCTTCGAGGTCAGCGTGAACCCAGCGGCGGCCATATTGGAAGTCAAAGGTCGCTGTGTCAGTGCATTGTTGTTGTTCAGCGAAGCAAAAAGGGGTGACAATGCCGAATACGTGTGTCACTGTTGGCTGTAGTAACCGGGGGGAAAAGGGTGGCAAAAGCTTCCACAGACTCCCTAAAGTCGTGACTAACCAGGGAATTGCAGCACAGGAGAAAAGCGAGCGGAGGAGACGACAGTGGCTGGCTGCCATTAACCGATCAAATTTAGGACAACTTGACTGTATCTGGATTTGTTCTGATCACTTTGTGACAGGTAGGTTAATATTGTCTTGAATTTCATAGTTACTAAAATAAATGTGATACAAACTATTATCTTTTCTATGTACTTTCAGCAATGATTAATGGATATATTGGTCACATTAGGTAGCTTATGTCTACTGCAGTGCATTGTTGCATCAAATGGCATTTAAGATCTAGGCCTAGTAATGTTTATGTACACATGCTTTAGTTCACAAAATGGACTTGGGTGAAACACTAGATAGTTCACAAGATCGATGTATGTCACATGCGGCAACAAGCTGGGGTCAGCTTTCCATTCCTTCTCACTAACAGTGTATGGATCTACATTCCCAATGAAACGTACCTTCTCAGCATAACGCTCCCGTGCCTGCTTATCCAAACTTTCACAGTAGTGCTCCATCACTTCAGATGTGTAAATTCTTAAAAAAATCTAAGCTTCTAAGCCCTCTAACGCGGAAACGAATCGGTGAATGTGTACTCTATGATGTGTACTCTATGAGCGCTCTGGAGCGAGTGACTTCCAAGATGGCCGCGCAGACCGCAGTGTTACTATTTTTAGCATCATCTCGGAGCACTCTATTTCGCTAATTAGGTAAAACAAGTTTTTACCAAAAGCTCTTGATAGTAAAATAAAATGAATTATGCAGGATACTACTTTTTTAATCAAAATTACCAGGGCCGCGTTAACCCTTGCCGAGGCCCTGGGCAGACCCCCCCCCCGAGGCCCCCCCCCCCGCCTGCTGTCAACTGCGCTTGGCAAATTCACCCCCTCAGACTGTCTAACTAGATGTAGCAGGTGGAATTGCGTCCTACTCCGCAATTCCCCTGGGATCTGCCTGGATTGGAGGAGCAGGTTTACTTAAACTACGGGGCGGACTTTTATTTTGCTATAACTAGACTGGACTGATTATAGACATCCTATTATTACGTAGACGGAGCGTTGGCTGTTCTGACGCGAGAAATACGGTCACCATCTTGGAGTGGTGAGATAAGCGCAAGATACTCATATATATCAAGGTAACGTCTATTACTGCACCATACTACACGACTGAAGAAGAAGACAAGAGACAAGATGCCAGGCTGGTGCTCAGCGTACTCCTGCTCAAACGAGTGAACCATTTCAAACAGAAGCAGGGGGATTACTTTTCACAAGTAAGATTTAACATTACCGTACTATTTGTTGGTTTTTTTTAAATAGTATATTACCAGAGCTGAGAAGGAGCTAAGAGACTTAAATCGTCATCAGGTAGCACTAGTCTAATACATAAGAGTATGACAATAATAGACATGAATGAAATTAAATATGATAAAGTCAAAATAAATGATTATTATAAATGTTTATTCATATACTACCTTTTTTTATTTATTTACTAGTTTATTCATTTACTACATTGTTATATTTTTTATGTTTGACATTAATTTGTTATAAATAAATGTTTTGATATGCTTTAAAACAAAAAAACCGTTTGTGGTCAATATATGGTCATCACACATTGTCCTACATACCAAACAAAGTGCCCCACTCAACCTGAATCCATCAGCTTTGCTGAAGGGGGTCAGATTGTGCTGAAGGGGGTGTCAGATTGTGCTGAAGGATGTAAAAGGCTCTTATAAATTCACTGGCTAGATTAATTTCCCCTTTGATATGTTCTTAACAATCTATTTAAAGAAAACATACACACATTTGAATCATTATAATGTTAGATTGTTAAAACCGCATTTTATTTAAAAAAGTGTCCCACGTTACCTGAATTTACCCTATCCATTGCAACAGATTGGTGGTTGTAGCCGATAGAAAAACGTTAAGCTGTTTATATCTAATGTATTTAGTATTCACACATTTTTTGTAGGATATTAATCACCGTTTCTTCAACTTCAACAATCTCTGACGTCTGTTCACTTAATATCAGGATATTCTATTAACGTGAAGGCAACTATGAATAATAACCCTGCCGCTATCCTTTATTATAGCTACATGGATGACAAAAAAAATGCGAGCCAGCGCATTACACTGAGTGCAGCATATCACCACTCCAAGATGGCGGCCCCGCGTCTCGTCAGCGCTTTTAGAATTTATACTGGATGGTCCGTCTACGTAATAATAGGATGTCTATGGGGTACACACTAGCCAGTGCTCCTTGCTACAAACGGGTGTTTGTGTTGACGTTGGTAAGCATGATTCTTTTCGCCATACTGCTTAGCATTTGGGGAGGGTTGCTGGATTACTCTGTAACATTCGCTTCCTTGTCACGCAGTCTTTCCTGCAGTGATTGCTCATAGTCTAACTTGTTGCTGTTGCATTCAAATCATTGCGGGCTGAAGCGTTTGCGAGGTAGGTTAATTGATTTTATTATCATGCACCGTCAGTATTTTATACCCGTGAGCTTGGGTCAAACTGTGTTTGTATTATTTTAGCTTTCGCTATGGAGATTTCTTTGCGCCATCACTGGTTCAGAGCAAGACCAAATACACAGCATCCAATCACTCGGTGTGTATATATAACATACGGATGTTTGCAACACTCCGTGTCAGTACAGTAGTATTAGTAACAATCGGTTTGCACTCAATGTTTATAGGGCGGGCAGTGCCAGCGTCTAGGGCAACTCCACGCCACCCCAGGCTGCTGTTCTGTTGGGGTCGGACTGTAGCCCCATTTTGTTTGCTACCTCTTATTGATGTGGATGGGTCGTATTGCCCCTTGGGTTCTACCGATGCCAGAAGACCATCAGTCACGCATGTTTTGATTTAATGGCTGTATGAGATTGCATGCAACAACGTGCATGTCCTTTTTTGTTTAGTTCTAGTTTTGTATTGACATTGTATGCACTGTGTTAAATCCTGTGTCTCAAGTCCTCTTTCTCTTTTTATATTTTTTGGACAGGTGTGGTTGGGCCTAGTCAACCGACAGGCAGACCTTGCGGTGGTGGACCCCTCTTCACTTTTCTTGCTGTGCCGCATGACGGGTGTTTTATTTTATTCTTTTTGTGCGTTTTTGTTATTTCTTCATGAGTGGTGTGTTCCGGGACTCCTTTTTCTCTCGCTCTGCTTGCCGTGGTAAGCCTCAGCCCCGCCCCATCTACCTCCTAACATTTGCACAGGCTTCCGATAAGCAGTGTAGCTACCTGTTTTGTATGTAGGTGGGTGTTGCAGCCGCCCTGAGTAATGTTCTTTTTTTTTGTATTATATTTGGTAAAGAGGTAGAGAACCCCAACTTTGTCTGTGTGGATTACCACAGTCTCCCAAGATTTTAAGTGCATGCGTGTCTGAATTAAAAAAAAAACTGATTGAAAAGAATTAATAAATTGGTCTTTGTGGAACTCGCGTCAATTCCTTGAAGTGTGCACGAACCTGGGTGTCTATTGAAGTAAAAAGGGGTTAGTAATTGGCCTGAGGTGAACCTCCCCCAGGTGGTGTAGTCGACTATTACAAATTGCCTGGCCTCTGCTACATAGACACAAACTTAAATAATGACAGTAGCACAATTAGAAATACTAGTCAGTCCCCCCAGGATTCCGCGGGCCTTTTTTGTGATTATTGCGGGCTAAAATGTCTGTTGCAGGGGTTTTCCAAAAAATTGCGATGAAAGTTGCAGTGTTTTTTAGGTTTTTGTTGCGATTACATTGCGGGAGGAAGTGAAAGTTGCAAGAAATTGTTGCGATTTTCTCTTTTTGTGATTAAAATCGAGTGATATGTTAAATATTAAGTTATTACTGAAAAACTATGATTAAAAAAAAACAGACACTGAGAAATGGTCCTATAAACAACTTTACCAATATAAAAGATTACCAGGACTACAGAAATGCAGAATAATAGGCTTTACTTATCCAAATGCACCTCTGGGTTCAAAAGTTAAAGTGCAGAGAACCTCACAGCACAACATGAAGTTACCTTTAAATATAATATAAATGCCTCAGCTTTCATGTAAGAAAAAAAACTATTAATACTAGTACTGTGTGCAGGCAGTCTCTCCTGAAGACTAAATTAAACAATAATTATAAACTAATAAAATAAATGGCTCAGGCTTCATAGAAGAAAAAAAACAATTTGAACAGAATCTCACAGTATGATGCTGAAGCTGCCTAAACAATGGAAAATAAAATACCATTTTGGCAAAAATGTTGGAATCCATTAATTTATTGTATTAAGTAAAAAAATAATGTAAAGTGCGCACAGTCCTTCACTGTAAACATAACATACTTTCAGTAACAGAATTTAAGCCTATATAAACACTGACTCGCACATGCTGCTTCTCTTGAACATATACACGGAAGTGCGGAAGGTAGTTTGTCGACGTCACCTCAAGACGACGCCAACGATTGGTCAAATTTGCGGGAAAGTTGCGGTGGTTGGATATAATTGCAACACCGCCCTGAACTGTGTTGAAGTTGTAAATCGCAACATCGTGAAATGCTGGAGGGTCTGACTATTGAACAATAAAACTTTATATCCATCAACACCTATTTAATCGAGAAAAAGCAATGGTGAAATAGGCAACTGCATGGTGAAAAAACCCATCAGACATCACGGTTAACAAGTCTGGTTCACTAAAGTTTAGCCTCAAGAAGCCTTTGAATGAGTGAGTCAATGAACATCATGTCAAGAACATAACCGAGGCCTACAACAGTTTCTTTAGTATTCAGAACAAGCACATTAATTTGGTATAGAACCGTTCATTTTCATTTTGGAATCCAGGCGACTTTTAACTTGTGAAAACAAAGAGCGATAACAAAGAAAAATATCTTGCTTCTCAGAAATAAATCTCAAAATGTTAGGCTATGTGAAACATTTCATCCTTTCACACACGTAATGTCCCAAACAGCAGCGGCACACAGCTTTGCGCATTCAGTTTGACAGCCATGGGTCAACTTACAAGGGCACTTTCCTACTTTTCTGGAAAGCGAAGTCATTAATTAAATCATTGAACTCAAGCTGGCGTAGCGTGTGAAGACATGGTGGACAGTGATCATATTGACAATGACGGGTGATTTATGCGACAGGACAAGGTGGGCTTCCTTACGGGTGGCGAAATGCATAAAAAATGTTATCAATATGATCAAAACTTCTGAAAATATCGTTTCATATTTTCCGATCTCGCTACCTCCGAGGCCCCCTAGTGGCCGAGGCCCTGGGCAGCTGCCCACGAAGCCCATTAGGATAACGCGTCCTTGAAAATTACTGCTTGACAAGCACTTTAATCTCTCTAGCAACATGAGCAGTAATTAAGGACTCCACATTAAAAGAAATTTGCCATTTTTTCTCTTCAGTAAAATGGTGAATTTTACACAGAAACTTGGATATTAAGCATCAATTATATATCCCTTTAACATTTAATATTTACCAAACACAATATGGTACTAAATTGAGCGCTTGTAAATAATTTCATTGCTAACACACAGCAAACTAGCCAAGTAGCACTGGAAAAGCTAGCTTCCTGAGGCCTGAGCAATGCAACTCAGGATGAAAACGGCACTCCGAGCCATCCGTGACTCCTGCAATGCAACTGCTTCACTGTTTTCTAACACATACTCAACTGTTCTGACTTAGTTTTCACTCTTTTTAAACTTCGTTGCAAAGCTCAATGTGGAACATGGAGCAATTACTTTCAGCTTAACATGGTGACTCTGAAGGACTCAGTCCCTGTGTCTGAAATCATTCACTCGTTCACTACTCCCTACTCACTATCTAGGGAATTACTATATACAGTGCCTTGAAAAAGTATTCATACCCCTTGAACTTTTTCACATTTTTCCACCTTACAACCACGAACTTAAAAGGTTTTTATTGAGATTTTATGTGATAGACCAACACAGAGTAGCACATAATTGTGAAGTGAAATGAAAATGATAAATGGTCTTCAAAATTTTAAACAAATAAAAATCTGAAAAATGTGGTGTGCATTAGTATTCAGCCCCCCTGCGTCAATACTTTGTAGAGCCACCTTTTGCTGCAATTACAGCTGCAAGTCTTTTGTGATATGTCTCTAGAGCCCTGCACTCCCGCAGGAGTCCCGCGGGACCCGCCGTGGGACAAATTTTGAAAGCTCATTGCGGGCACGGGCGGGAGGGGGAGTGCACAATGCGGGCGTGGGCGGGAGCGGTGATAAGCTGCAGTCCCGCTAACTAAAAACGTGTATAAAATAAAATTTATAAATTATTAATTTATGTTTGCCATTGATCACCCTAACGGGCAATCCTTTGATCACTCTAATGACTCGCCGTTCACACCCAGCCTCCAGTGACCCACATTAACATGATGCCTCAATGACACCTTAGATGAGCTGGTCATCAGAATTCTGATTCTGATCCAGGAGAAGATAAATATCTCTCGTACGTTTCCGATTCCTTTCCTCTTCCGTGTTTGAGATCTCGGCACAGCATGTACTGGCCATTCCAGGTTCCAGCGCACCATCCGAGTGTGCGTTCAGCATATGTGGTCACATACTGGAGGAAAGGTGCAGTATGTTGAAGCCCTCAACAGTGAACAATTTGCTGTTTCTCCATAGCTGTTCAAAGAACCCGATATCCTAAGCAATAGGCTTAGTTGTTTCATTTACCTGCGTTTGATTTTCTCGTTTTTCCTATTCATATTCAAACAAGGTCAGCTATGTTATATTGAGTTTAACACTTGCACGGAGGCTCAAGCCCAAATAGTTTTAGAAATGTGCAACCATAGCCCTATAATGTCTACAGTAGCCTATACTGTCGATTTTTTGTTGTTGTAGGCTAGGACTGTGTTTTGTTATAACATTTATATATGCTATGCTTATAGGGTATTCTATAGGATATTCTAGTTAGAAATGCTTAACAAATGTAAACTGGGTTAGCCTAATGTTTTGTATGGCTGAACAATAAATATACCAAATTTCCACTTGGAATTACGTGCTCGCCTGTCTTTTTTTATTGTTTATTATTATTATTATTATTATTATTATTAGAGACACTGACGAAGGCAACAGCCAAAACGTTTGTCTCCTTCTGCTGCTAAAAACAACTGAAAAGAAATGTAACTAAAAGAATAAGTTCAAGAGTGCGATCCATCTCTCCTTTCACACTAATTATTCATAGAAGACACACCACGGGAGAGCGCATACTTAAATGATTAGCCTACTTAAATAATTATTATTATTAGGCCTACATGCTGCCATTTCAACATTCCGAATTCAGAAACAAGGTAAATAATAACAAACGTGAACGTGAGCTGTAGATATTTATGCTCAAATCCACTCAAAGTAGGGGGCGGGGCACCATCACACTGTGCCAAGACAAGAACTTTCGTGAGAAATAACGCGAACGTCTGCATCATGTCGGATTTGCGGGCGGGAGCAGGACAAAACATGGCAGGCGCGGGCGGGAGCGGGACTGAAAATCATAATTCTTTGCGGGAGCGGGCGGGAGCGGGACTGCACAATGCGGGCGCGGGACTGAAAAATCCGGCCCGCGCAGACCTCTATATGTCTCTACCAGCTTTGCACATCTAGACACTGAAATTTTTGCCCATTCTTCTTTGCAAAATAGCTCAAGCTCAGCCAGATTGGATGGAGAGCGTCTGTGAACAGCAATTTTCAAGTCTGAGAATGGACAAAATTTCAAACTGCAAAACTACAATAATTAGTATCCTCAGATCCCGGCACGGTGGTGTAGTGGTTAGCACGGTCGCCTCACAGCAAGAAGGTTCTGGGTTTGAGCCCAGCGGCCAACAGGGGCCTTTCTGTGCGGAGTTTGCATGTTCTCCCAGTGTCTGCGTGGGTTTCCTCTGGGTGCTCCGGTTTCCCCCACAGTCCAAAGACATGCAGTTAGGTTAACGTGGGGCGGCCTTGGGCTGAGGTGCCCTTGAGCGAGGTACTTAACCCCTGACTGCTGCCCAGATGCTGTAGTGTGGCTGCCCACTGCTCTGGGTGTGTGTGTGTGTTGGGGGGGGGGGGGGGGGGGCAAGGGCGCAGATAGCACTGGGGACGGGGGGGGGGGACATGTGCCCCCCAGATTTATAGTGACCCCATCTGTCCCCCCACCCACCGTCCCTACGTAAGGCGCCAAACAGGTAGAAAAAGTGAGGATTAATGTTCCGTTAGTTAGACTAACTTACACTGCAGCACAAAGTTGAAATGGCAGCAGCAGCAGCCTCGTCAGTGATCAATCCACATTACACCGATTCAAGAAGGGGAAAGGCTGGAGCAGATCCTTGCAGAGTTGGGAAAGCAAGGTGTTCAATTTTCCATGTAATTCTCAGTTAATAACACTGCACAGCTCATCCATTTGATAACAGCGGTGTTTCTGCTGCGACTAATGGTGCGTTCAGTTGTACTTGTAAGTTGGAAGTTTGAAGTCGGAAAAGCATTGAAATCTAACATCCTACCAGCACAAACGTTGGGGTTTCCTTTCATTTCATTAACTGGCCATTTTTTTCGAGTTCCATGATGTCCCAGTTTTTAAACTGGGAAGCGCTCAGTTCTGAGGTTATGTTGTTCGGAGCTCCAAGTTCCGACTTCCAATGTAAATGTAACGCACCATCTCGACCCCGGGGTCCTAAGGGGAGCTGGGGACTTTGCCTGTAGCGGTAACCATAGTGATCATAAACAACTGTCTAATGACCAAGCTGGTGATCTTTCTGCCACATTAAGCCAGAGAAGAGGGAAAAAAAATCACAGCGTTTGTTTCAAGAACCAAAAGATGTAAATATCCTCTGCCTGTTGCCTGTTGCCTTTCCCAGATGTGACAAATACTTTTGTAATGTTGAGTAGCTAGTCTGATAATAATAAGAAGGAATTTGGCCTTACCTGAAGTAGGCTAAATGTAAAATAACAGCATTCTAGACTGTAGGTGAATATCTTTTAATGTTGTTATTTTATGTATAATGTTATTTTAGTAAGCAGCAACTGTTAACTGAAATTATGAGATTCAAGATGTTAACATTGTCCTCCTGGCCTGCAGGCAATCCCTGGTGGGGTCAACAATGAAAAAAACAATTACAGCGTTTTTTCAAAAACCGAGCAATGAAAAGTATCATATTGGCTGTTAACTTTCCCAGATGTGGCAGATATTCTCTTTATAATGTTGAGTAGCTAGTCTGATAATAATAAGAAGGCATTTGCACTTACCTGAAGTAGGCTAAATGTGAAATAACAAGCTTTTTAGGCTGTTATTAATATTATTATTAATGTTATTTTAGTAAGCAACTTTTAACTCAAATTACAAGATTTAAAATGTTAACACTGCCCTCGTGGCCTGCAGGCAATTCCTAATGACAGTGAGGCAGGCCCTAGTCAGTGGAGAGAGGATCTGCCAGGGGGCAGCCACAGTAGAAAAAGACAGCATGAGGAAGGCGAGACAGAAAGAATACAGACAGAAGATGCAGGGAGAGAACATGGAGGGACAAGAGGTGACACAGAGGGAGACGGTGACATGATAATAATGACAGAGCCAAATCAACCTGACCCAGAAGTTATGCAAAGACAAGTGCTCAAAGAGCGGACACTAACATTCCAGAAAGCATGGTACGAGAAGTATCCCTGGCTACATGT
>NC_083590.1:1265000-1270000 GCF_027579695.1 Neoarius graeffei | reverse complement strand
GCCTGAGCGGAGCTCCCCCAGCCTGGGACTTCCAGGGGAGGCTGCCCCAGCCCTGAGCGGAGCTACCCCCGGCCTGGGACCTCCAGGGGAGGCTGCCCCAGCCCTGAGCGGAGCTCCCCCAGCCTGGGACCTCCAGGGGAGGCTGCCCCAGCCACAAGTGGAGCCCCCCTGGCCGAGCTGGGGGCCTCCAGATTCGGGCTTGGGCCTTGTATATAACCGCCACCCGAGTGGACCCCCCCCGCGGGGAATAGCGTCCCCTGGCCGGGTTGCTGAGCGGGCCTTCCCGGCGCTGGTTCACCTGGGGAGAGGTCACCTGCCTGCAAAGTCTGGGGCGCCTGGGCCCTCCCCTGGCCGAGCCGGGGGCCTCCAGAGCCGGGCTTGAGCCCGGTATAAAAAACGAAACCTAAGCGGAGCCCCGCGGCCCGCCTCGGGGCGAATAACGCCGCTGGGCGCGGTGCTAGCGCGCCCTGCCCGCGCTGGTTCTCTGGGGAGAGGTCAGAGGCATCTGCCTGTGAAGTTTGGGGCGCCTGGGACCTCCCCTGGCCGCGCTACGGGCCTCCAACTTCGGGCTGGAGCCTCCTTTGTTTTGCCATGGGCGTCAGGCAGGAAAATTGCCAAAGTCCCACACTCAGTTTTACCATGGGCATCAGGCTGAAAAAAAATGACAAAGTCCCACAGTTCAGAAAAAATGGCAAAGTCCCACACTCAGTTTTACCATGGGCGTCAGGCTGAAAAAAATGACAAAGTCCCACAGTTCAGAAAAAATGGCAAAGTCCCACACTCGGTTTTACCATGGGCGTCAGGCTGAAAAAAATGACAAAGTCCCACAGTTCAGAAAAATGGCAAAGTCCCACTCTCAGTATTACCATGGGCGTCAGGCTGAAAAAAATGGCAAAGTCCCACAGTTCAGGAAAATGGCAAAGTCCCACACTCAGTTTTACCATGGGCGTCAGGCAGAAAAATGACAAAGTCCCACACTCAGTTTTACCATGGGCGTCAGGCTGAAAAAAATGACAAAGTCCCACAGTTCAGAAAAATGGCAAAGTCCCACTCTCAGTTTTACCATGGGCGTCAGGCAGAAAAAATGGCAAAGTCCCACAGTTCAGGAAAATGGCAAAGTCCCACACTCAGTTTTACCATGGGCGTCAGGCTGAAAAAAATGACAAAGTCCCACAGTTCAGAAAAATGGCAAAGTCCCACTCTCAGTATTACCATGGGCGTCAGGCTGAAAAAAATGGCAAAGTCCCACAGTTCAGAAAAATGGCAAAGTCCCACACTCAGTTTTACCATGGAAGTCAGGCAGAAAAATGACAAAGTCCCACAGTTCAGAAAAAATGGCAAAGTCCCACACTCAGTTTTACCATGGGCATCAGGCTGAAAAAAATGACAAAGTCCCACAGTTCAGAAAAAATGGCAAAGTCCCACACTCAGTTTTACCATGGGCATCAGGCTGAAAAAAATGACAAAGTCCCACAGTTCAGAAAAATGGCAAAGTCCCACACTCAGTTTTACCATGGGCGTCAGGCTGAAAAAAATGGCAAAGTCCCACAGTTCAGAAAAATGGCAAAGTCCCACTCTCAGTTTTACCATGGGCGTCAGGCTGAAAAAAATGACAAAGTCCCACAGTTCAGAAAAATGGCAAAGTCCCACTCTCAGTATTACCATGGGCGTCAGGCTGAAAAAAATGGCAAAGTCCCACAGTTCAGAAAAATGGCAAAGTCCCACACTCAGTTTTACCATGGGCGTCAGGCAGAAAAATGACAAAGTCCCACACTCAGTTTTACCATGGGCGTCAGGCTGAAAAAAATGACAAAGTCCCACAGTTCAGAAAAATGGCAAAGTCCCACACTCAGTTTTACCATGGGCGTCAGGCAGAAAAATGACAAAGTCCCACACTCAGTTTTACCATGGGCGTCAGGCTGAAAAAAATGACAAAGTCCCACAGTTCAGAAAAATGGCAAAGTCCCACTCTCAGTTTTACCATGGGCGTCAGTCAGAAAAAATGGCAAAGTCCCACAGTTCAGAAAAAATGGCAAAGTCCCACACTCAGTTTTACCATGGGCATCAGGCTGAAAAAAATGACAAAGTCCCACAGTTCAGAAAAATGGCAAAGTCCCACACTCAGTTTTACCATGGGCATCAGGCTGAAAAAAAATGACAAAGTCCCACAGTTCAGAAAAAATGGCAAAGTCCCACACTCAGTTTTACCATGGGCATCAGGCTGAAAAAAATGACAAAGTCCCACAGTTCAGAAAAAATGGCAAAGTCCCACACTCAGTTTTACCATGGGCATCAGGCTGAAAAAAAATGACAAAGTCCCACAGTTCAGAAAAATGGCAAAGTCCCACACTCAGTTTTACCATGGGCGTCAGGCTGAAAAAAATGACAAAGTCCCACAGTTCAGAAAAATGGCAAAGTCCCACTCTCAGTTTTACCATGGGCGTCAGGCAGAAAAAATGGCAAAGTCCCACAGTTCAGGAAAATGGCAAAGTCCCACACTCAGTTTTACCATGGGCGTCAGGCTGAAAAAAATGACAAAGTCCCACAGTTCAGAAAAATGGCAAAGTCCCACTCTCAGTATTACCATGGGCGTCAGGCTGAAAAAAATGGCAAAGTCCCACAGTTCAGAAAAATGGCAAAGTCCCACACTCAGTTTTACCATGGGCGTCAGGCAGAAAAATGACAAAGTCCCACACTCAGTTTTACCATGGGCGTCAGGCTGAAAAAAATGACAAAGTCCCACAGTTCAGAAAAATGGCAAAGTCCCACTCTCAGTTTTACCATGGGCGTCAGGCAGAAAAAATGGCAAAGTCCCACAGTTCAGGAAAATGGCAAAGTCCCACACTCAGTTTTACCATGGGCGTCAGGCTGAAAAAAATGACAAAGTCCCACAGTTCAGAAAAATGGCAAAGTCCCACTCTCAGTTTTACCATGGGCGTCAGGCAGAAAAAATGGCAAAGTCCCACAGTTCAGGAAAATGGCAAAGTCCCACACTCAGTTTTACCATGGGCTCCAGGCGGAAAAATGACAAAGTCCCACACTCAGTTTTACCATGGGCTCCAGGCGGAAAAAATGACAAAGTCCCACCCTCAGTTTTACCATGGGCGTCAGGCAGAAAAATGGCAAAGTCCCACTGCTCAGTTTTACCATGGGCGTCAGGCGGGGAAAAAATTTAGACAGGGCGGACGGACCAGGGCACTCGGCCGCCTGGCCGTGCCCGACGAGGAGCGCTCTCGGCCGGGTAGGAGGCCGACGGCAGCCCCTGCTGGAAGTGCGGTTGCGCACCTGGTCCTGCTGAGAGGTGCCATCGGGATACAGGGTACGAGTGGCCGAGTCAGTTGCGCCCAGCACGAGGAGGGCTTCCGAATCGATGCTGGAGCCCTGGAGCTCCACGGCAGCCGGCTTTAAGAAGGGGTAGACAGCGCTTTCGACCCCGGGAGATGGCTGTACCTAACGCGGGTCCCCCCGAAGTTCATTGGGGGGGGGGTTCCCTGTTTTACGGCGTGGTGGACGGACCAGGGTGCCCTAAGAGGAGCTCTCCCGGCGGGCTCGCGAGGCGTACGCCGCCCCCGCTGATGGAAGTACGGTCCTCCGGCCGATACTTCCAGGGTTAGCGAGGCCTGCCTCCGGCCCGGAGAGGAGCTCTCCCGGCGGGCTCGCGAGGCGTACGCCGCCCCCGCTGATGGAAGTACGGTCCTCCGGCCGATACTTCCAGGGTTAGCGAGGCCTGCCTCCTGCCCGGAGAGGAGCTCTCCCGGCGGGCTCGCGAGGCGTACGCCGCCCCCGCTGATGGAAGTACGGTCCTCCGGCCGATACTTCCAGGGTTAGCGAGGCCTGCCTCCGGCCCGGAGAGGAGCTCTCCCGGCGGGCTCGCGAGGCGTACGCCGCCCCCGCTGATGGAAGTACGGTCCTCCGGCCGATACTTCCAGGGTTAGCGAGGCCTGCCTCCTGCCCGGAGAGGAGCTCTCCCGGCGGGCTCGCGAGGCGTACACCGCCCCCCCCCGCTCATGGAAGTGCGGTCCTCCGCCCGATACTTCCAGGGTTAGCGAGGCCTGCCTCCGGCCCGGAGAGGAGCTCTCCCTGCGGGCTCGCGAGGCCGGTCCCACTGCTCGGTTTTACCCTGGGCACCAGGCAAGGGGTTGGGTTGGGGGGGAAAGAAAAAAAATGACAAAGTCCTAACTTTCCGGTTTACCCTGGGCTGGGAGGTTTACCATGGGCTCGGAGGTTTACCATTATTTTAGGCGTGCCGGCCGGACCGGGGTGCGCGGGCCTCCGGCCGAGGCCGACGGCGAGCGCTCTCGGCCGGCTCTCCGGCCGGCCGCCCGCTCCCTGGAAGTACGGTTGCGCACCTGGTCCTGCTGAGAGGTGCCGTCGGGATTTCAGGAGCGAGTAGCGACTCACGGGTGCCAAGCAGGAAAAAGTAAATGAAAAGACACCCCGACACGGAAACCCAGCCTCGTTCTTCGACCCAGCCACGCACGTGGGTCGAAGCGGTCGCACCCGGCGTCCACGGAGGGCTCCCCCCCCCGGACGCTCTCGCCCACGACCCAGAGAGTGGCGTTGGGCCTGGTAGATCGGAACACGAGACCCGCCAGGAGTAGGCGCTTTGCCCGGTCCTCCTCCGGAGGCCGCTATGGGCATGGCAGTCCCTCTCCGAACCTAGCGGGTTCGCCTCCAACCTCGCGTGGTGGCTGATGCGGATAAAGAGACCCCTCTGACCGAGGGTTAGCAGAGAGAGAGAGAGCGGCGTGCGTGGTGGGGAGCGAGCGCAGACCAGGGGTGGTGGAGGACGAAAGGGCCTCGGACAGCACCCCACCAGCCTGCCCGCCCACCCACCACCCCGCCGGTGGTTGCCACCACCGCCACGGTGACCTGCTCAGAGCGAGACGTAGACGGCCGGTCGTGTTTTTTCAGTAGGCCCGGAAACGATGCCAGGCTGGAGGCCGTCCGCCCTCTCCCCACCCCCCAAACGAAACGACCACCTGGCGCTGCTCCCCCCC
>NC_083590.1:1250000-1255000 GCF_027579695.1 Neoarius graeffei | reverse complement strand
TCCAGAGCCGGGCTTGAGCCCGGTATAAAAAACGAAACCTAAGCGGAGCCCCGCGGCCCGCCTCGGGGCGAATAACGCCGCTGGGCGCGGTGCTAGCGCGCCCTGCCCGCGCTGGTTCTCTGGGGAGAGGTCAGAGGCATCTGCCTGTGAAGTTTGGGGCGCCTGGGACCTCCCCTGGCCGCGCTACGGGCCTCCAACTTCGGGCTGGAGCCTCCTTTGTTTTGCCATGGGCGTCAGGCAGGAAAATTGCCAAAGTCCCACACTCAGTTTTACCATGGGCATCAGGCTGAAAAAAAATGACAAAGTCCCACAGTTCAGAAAAAATGGCAAAGTCCCACACTCAGTTTTACCATGGGCGTCAGGCTGAAAAAAATGACAAAGTCCCACAGTTCAGAAAAAATGGCAAAGTCCCACACTCGGTCTTACCATGGGCGTCAGGCTGAAAAAAATGACAAAGTCCCACAGTTCAGAAAAATGGCAAAGTCCCACTCTCAGTATTACCATGGGCGTCAGGCTGAAAAAAATGGCAAAGTCCCACAGTTCAGGAAAATGGCAAAGTCCCACACTCAGTTTTACCATGGGCGTCAGGCTGAAAAAAATGACAAAGTCCCACAGTTCAGAAAAATGGCAAAGTCCCACTCTCAGTTTTACCATGGGCGTCAGGCAGAAAAAATGGCAAAGTCCCACAGTTCAGGAAAATGGCAAAGTCCCACACTCAGTTTTACCATGGGCGTCAGGCTGAAAAAAATGACAAAGTCCCACAGTTCAGAAAAATGGCAAAGTCCCACTCTCAGTATTACCATGGGCGTCAGGCTGAAAAAAATGGCAAAGTCCCACAGTTCAGAAAAATGGCAAAGTCCCACACTCAGTTTTACCATGGAAGTCAGGCAGAAAAATGACAAAGTCCCACAGTTCAGAAAAATGGCAAAGTCCCACACTCAGTTTTACCATGGGCATCAGGCTGAAAAAAATGACAAAGTCCCACAGTTCAGAAAAATGGCAAAGTCCCACTCTCAGTATTACCATGGGCGTCAGGCTGAAAAAAATGGCAAAGTCCCACAGTTCAGAAAAATGGCAAAGTCCCACACTCAGTTTTACCATGGGCGTCAGGCTGAAAAAAATGACAAAGTCCCACAGTTCAGAAAAATGGCAAAGTCCCACTCTCAGTATTACCATGGGCGTCAGGCTGAAAAAAATGGCAAAGTCCCACAGTTCAGAAAAATGGCAAAGTCCCACACTCAGTTTTACCATGGGCGTCAGGCAGAAAAATGACAAAGTCCCACACTCAGTTTTACCATGGGCGTCAGGCTGAAAAAAATGACAAAGTCCCACAGTTCAGAAAAATGGCAAAGTCCCACACTCAGTTTTACCATGGGCGTCAGGCAGAAAAATGACAAAGTCCCACACTCAGTTTTACCATGGGCGTCAGGCTGAAAAAAATGACAAAGTCCCACAGTTCAGAAAAATGGCAAAGTCCCACTCTCAGTTTTACCATGGGCGTCAGTCAGAAAAAATGGCAAAGTCCCACAGTTCAGAAAAAATGGCAAAGTCCCACACTCAGTTTTACCATGGGCATCAGGCTGAAAAAAATGACAAAGTCCCACAGTTCAGAAAAATGGCAAAGTCCCACACTCAGTTTTACCATGGGCATCAGGCTGAAAAAAAATGACAAAGTCCCACAGTTCAGAAAAAATGGCAAAGTCCCACACTCAGTTTTACCATGGGCATCAGGCTGAAAAAAAAATGACAAAGTCCCACAGTTCAGAAAAAATGGCAAAGTCCCACACTCAGTTTTACCATGGGCATCAGGCTGAAAAAAATGACAAAGTCCCACAGTTCAGAAAAATGGCAAAGTCCCACACTCAGTTTTACCATGGGCGTCAGGCTGAAAAAAATGACAAAGTCCCACAGTTCAGAAAAATGGCAAAGTCCCACTCTCAGTATTACCATGGGCGTCAGGCTGAAAAAAATGGCAAAGTCCCACAGTTCAGAAAAATGGCAAAGTCCCACACTCAGTTTTACCATGGGCGTCAGGCAGAAAAATGACAAAGTCCCACACTCAGTTTTACCATGGGCGTCAGGCTGAAAAAAATGACAAAGTCCCACAGTTCAGAAAAATGGCAAAGTCCCACTCTCAGTTTTACCATGGGCGTCAGGCAGAAAAAATGGCAAAGTCCCACAGTTCAGGAAAATGGCAAAGTCCCACACTCAGTTTTACCATGGGCGTCAGGCTGAAAAAAATGACAAAGTCCCACAGTTCAGAAAAATGGCAAAGTCCCACTCTCAGTATTACCATGGGCGTCAGGCTGAAAAAAATGGCAAAGTCCCACAGTTCAGAAAAATGGCAAAGTCCCACACTCAGTTTTACCATGGGCGTCAGGCAGAAAAATGACAAAGTCCCACACTCAGTTTTACCATGGGCGTCAGGCTGAAAAAAATGACAAAGTCCCACAGTTCAGAAAAATGGCAAAGTCCCACTCTCAGTATTACCATGGGCGTCAGGCTGAAAAAAATGGCAAAGTCCCACAGTTCAGGAAAATGGCAAAGTCCCACACTCAGTTTTACCATGGGCGTCAGGCTGAAAAAAATGACAAAGTCCCACAGTTCAGAAAAATGGCAAAGTCCCACTCTCAGTTTTACCATGGGCGTCAGGCAGAAAAAATGGCAAAGTCCCACAGTTCAGGAAAATGGCAAAGTCCCACACTCAGTTTTACCATGGGCTCCAGGCGGAAAAATGACAAAGTCCCACACTCAGTTTTACCATGGGCTCCAGGCGGAAAAAATGACAAAGTCCCACCCTCAGTTTTACCATGGGCGTCAGGCAGAAAAATGGCAAAGTCCCACTGCTCAGTTTTACCATGGGCGTCAGGCGGGGAAAAAATTTAGACAGGGCGGACGGACCAGGGCACTCGGCCGCCTGGCCGTGCCCGACGAGGAGCGCTCTCGGCCGGGTAGGAGGCCGACGGCAGCCCCTGCTGGAAGTGCGGTTGCGCACCTGGTCCTGCTGAGAGGTGCCATCGGGATACAGGGTACGAGTGGCCGAGTCAGTTGCGCCCAGCACGAGGAGGGCTTCCGAATCGATGCTGGAGCCCTGGAGCTCCACGGCAGCCGGCTTTAAGAAGGGGTAGACAGCGCTTTCGACCCCGGGAGATGGCTGTACCTAACGCGGGTCCCCCCGAAGTTCATTGGGGGGGGGGTTCCCTGTTTTACGGCGTGGTGGACGGACCAGGGTGCCCTAAGAGGAGCTCTCCCGGCGGGCTCGCGAGGCGTACGCCGCCCCCGCTGATGGAAGTACGGTCCTCCGGCCGATACTTCCAGGGTTAGCGAGGCCTGCCTCCGGCCCGGAGAGGAGCTCTCCCGGCGGGCTCGCGAGGCGTACGCCGCCCCCGCTGATGGAAGTACGGTCCTCCGGCCGATACTTCCAGGGTTAGCGAGGCCTGCCTCCTGCCCGGAGAGGAGCTCTCCCGGCGGGCTCGCGAGGCGTACGCCGCCCCCGCTGATGGAAGTACGGTCCTCCGGCCGATACTTCCAGGGTTAGCGAGGCCTGCCTCCGGCCCGGAGAGGAGCTCTCCCGGCGGGCTCGCGAGGCGTACGCCGCCCCCGCTGATGGAAGTACGGTCCTCCGGCCGATACTTCCAGGGTTAGCGAGGCCTGCCTCCTGCCCGGAGAGGAGCTCTCCCGGCGGGCTCGCGAGGCGTACACCGCCCCCCCCCGCTCATGGAAGTGCGGTCCTCCGCCCGATACTTCCAGGGTTAGCGAGGCCTGCCTCCTGCCCGGAGAGGAGCTCTCCCTGCGGGCTCGCGAGGCCGGTCCCACTGCTCGGTTTTACCCTGGGCACCAGGCAAGGGGTTGGGTTGGGGGGGAAAGAAAAAAAATGACAAAGTCCTAACTTTCCGGTTTACCCTGGGCTGGGAGGTTTACCATGGGCTCGGAGGTTTACCATTATTTTAGGCGTGCCGGCCGGACCGGGGTGCGCGGGCCTCCGGCCGAGGCCGACGGCGAGCGCTCTCGGCCGGCTCTCCGGCCGGCCGCCCGCTCCCTGGAAGTACGGTTGCGCACCTGGTCCTGCTGAGAGGTGCCGTCGGGATTTCAGGAGCGAGTAGCGACTCACGGGTGCCAAGCAGGAAAAAGTAAATGAAAAGACACCCCGACACGGAAACCCAGCCTCGTTCTTCGACCCAGCCACGCACGTGGGTCGAAGCGGTCGCACCCGGCGTCCACGGAGGGCTCCCCCCCCCGGACGCTCTCGCCCACGACCCAGAGAGTGGCGTTGGGCCTGGTAGATCGGAACACGAGACCCGCCAGGAGTAGGCGCTTTGCCCGGTCCTCCTCCGGAGGCCGCTATGGGCATGGCAGTCCCTCTCCGAACCTAGCGGGTTCGCCTCCAACCTCGCGTGGTGGCTGATGCGGATAAAGAGACCCCTCTGACCGAGGGTTAGCAGAGAGAGAGAGAGCGGCGTGCGTGGTGGGGAGCGAGCGCAGACCAGGGGTGGTGGAGGACGAAAGGGCCTCGGACAGCACCCCACCAGCCTGCCCGCCCACCCACCACCCCGCCGGTGGTTGCCACCACCGCCACGGTGACCTGCTCAGAGCGAGACGTAGACGGCCGGTCGTGTTTTTTCAGTAGGCCCGGAAACGATGCCAGGCTGGAGGCCGTCCGCCCTCTCCCCACCCCCCAAACGAAACGACCACCTGGCGCTGCTCCCCCCCAACACGGCGGGGGAGAGCCTTTGGGGGGGGGGTGGCAGGGGTGCGCGCCACCGCCCGGCAGAGAATCGCAGCCTTTTCCTGGTCACGCCGCGGTCCTCTCCACCCTGCCGGCCCCCCGGGCAGACAGAGAGACAGAGAGAGGCGCTTGAAAAGCGAGAGGTCAGCGTCACCCCGCACGCCGGCCGCTCCCCCCACCCCGGGGGGGGGGGCGGTTTGATGCGACAAGCGGGGCGGACTCGTAGTCCTGGCGGCGCTACCTGGTTGATCCTGCCAGTAACATATGCTTGTCT